>NW_021130774.1:600000-857748 GCF_004193835.3 Ostrinia furnacalis | reverse complement strand
CGTGGGAAATTTGCAATATCCTGTTGTAACTAAGCTTTAAATTTACTAAGGTACCTGCATGCCAAATTTCAAGCGTCTATGTTACGTGGCTTAGATTTTTTCATACAAATGTTTTTTCTCGCTAATTCCCGTTCCCGTAAGAATTTTGCAATATCCTGTTATAACTAAGCTTTAAGTTTACTAAGGTATCTGCTTGCGAAATTTCAAGCGTCTAACTTAAGCGGTTTAAATTTTTCATACAAAAGGATTTTCCCGCTAATGCCCGTTCCCGTGGGAATTCCTAAGTATCCTATAACCTGCCCAGGAGTATAAAGAATAATTGTACCAAGTTTCGTTAAAATCCGTCGAGTAGTTTTTGTTTCTATAAGGAACATACAGACAGACAGACAGACAGACAGACAGACAGACAGACAGACAAAAATTTTACTGATTGCATTTTTGGCATCAGTATCAATCACTAATCACCCCCTGATAGTTATTTTGAAAATATATTTCATGTACAGAATTGACCTCTCTACAGATTTATTATAAGTATAGATACTGAAACTGTCAATGTGCCAGTTATACCAGGAGATTATAAATAACTTGAAAAAATCGAACTGCCTAAGGCCGGCAATTATTTATTAGTTTGAGATGCGACTCTTTAACGCTAAAAATCAAATAACTATATACCTACCAGTAGGCCTAAGATGCTCACCGCGATAAGCGGTTATCACTCCATTTTATCGATTTTGTCCATACATTTTAACATCGATAAAAGTTATCACGGCGCGCATCTTAGGCCTACAGGAGTTATTCTCGGATTAAAGTTTGGTCGAATCGGTCCTTAAACAGGTGTAAAAAAAGTTAAAAACGACCTGACAGTGACAATAGTCAGGACAATCAAGGACAATAGAAATCAATATGTTGGCGGTCTCTTATGAACAATTTTCTTTTAATATTTCGCGTTTTATTACTTACTTATCATAGTAAAGGATCTAATTTAGTCCAAAACATCACCAGACCAGCTGCAAATTCAGATATTTGACGTTAAACCGAACTCGTGTCATGAGCACACTCTACAAGCGCCTTCTAATTTCATTACTCGATTGTTCGCCATGTCGAATGCATATCATCTCGTAACTCGGTTTACGTGAGCGAAGACGTATGTGTACAGACATAGAGCTAAATTAATAGATGAACCTGTTTACAATTGAAGATTTAATTAAATTTAATCATTAAACATACACCTTTTGGTTAATATGTAATTAAATACTACTTAATGTGACTTTCAAAATTATAAATTCTGACATCCCTGACTTTTACTTTACTTGTTTAGCGATATATGTATGGTATAGATCATGCTTGAAATCATTAATGCTTTGGCAAGACTACGGCCGTTTCCTTTTGTCCAGTTTTGCTACCACACGGCAAAACTTAAATTGACCAAAAGACTAGGATTCCGTCTTTAGTTGTGTTGTCTAATTACAAAAGACCACTAGCAAAAGAAGCAAGAAGAATTTACCTAGCCAAATAACTGTACCTTCGAGTGTGGCCATCGTTTAACATAACGTGATATCTTATCGATATTGCGACCCTATCTCACCTTCGAAGCGAATACGAAAAGCGCCACAAAAGCTTTCCTTACGATCTACATCCGTGGCGTAAACAGCTTTATGACGCACCAGCTGGAGGCTCTTAAAATGTTTTACATCTGTTATAATGCCTCCCCAGCACCTGTTTCTTGATTTTCTTGAGTTACTTAATTGTACTTAAGGGAAAAATTGCGTGAGCAATATGCGTGTACAAACTCAGTAAGTGGTTCAAAAGTTGTGCAGTATCTACTTGTACTTGAAAGATACGAAGAGCTTTATGTTATTCAATTTTAGGGGTAGGAACACGTCTACTCGTTCTCAAATATAATATTATACATCATAGAAATACGTTACAGGGCTCACTGTCCTTATTATAGTTACTTTGACCACTAAATAAATGTAACGACTAAACAATATACACAATTTGAAACAGCGAAATTTTCGAAGCATCCGTAGAACTATTTCCTTTCTACGAACTACGGGCTACGAACTACGAGCTACGACTACGATCGCTACAGCTACTCGCGCTGGCATTTGACATGAAAATTGACTGCGTAAAGATGACCTAAACTGAACCGTCCCAGCTATAACTTTCTCACGAGGGGGCTGCTATCAATACTGGATTGTTAGATCCGATTATATTGCCACGTTGGACAATCTAATTAATTAATGACATTTGCAGGAGGGCGCTACTACGAGTATCAAATCAAANACCAATGTGTCGGCTTAGTGGATGATTTCATTTTAATACTTTTAAGAGGAAAGCATAAGTCGTAGTAGAGATTAAAATCCTCCGAGAATAGTTGATAAGCCGTCGTCATATCTACTTCTTTATATACGTTACTCCAAGTTATGCTACTTAAAACCTCCAAGAGTTTTGTTATATTTTCGATATCGTAGTCTCTTGTTTTGAAATACCAATATTTAGGACGTTGAACCAGACCAGCCACATCAAAAGTGATTGACTGTGCAGTATCGTGATCAGATAATCCTAATGTATGATTTTCTCCTACAGCTTTGGGTATATTGCTAAGAATTTGATCCAGGCACGAATTTTTACGCGTGGGTGTTAATATGTGGAGTGTAAAATTGTTATTAGCTGCAATTCTTTTTAATTCTGCCGTACTATTGTTATTTTTAAGGATGTCAATATTTAAGTCAATATATCAATATATCAATATCAATACTGGGATGTTAGTTTTTAATTTTTGCCACTTGATGTTTCCAAATCGTTGGACTTTAATGCCACGACACGCCCACTGACGTTACAACAAAATCTTCCGTGTTTTCTGGCGATTGGAATACACGTGACAGTATTAAAGAGATCAGTTTACGTCACAGTTCCTAATGCTAATTGATATTTATCAGATTTGTTCGTGATGTATTTATTATATCAATTCTTGGAAATGTCTCTTTAGTCATTCGTTCTCAGGTTTGTGAAGGAGGAAAATCAATAATATTCGTCGAATTGTCTTGTTTGTCTTTCTTTTGATAAACTTACTTTGCTGGTACTATCATATTATTATTCTACTAGCTTTTTCCCGCGGCTCACCCGCGTGAAATTTAGTTTGTCACAAATCGTCATAAATTATAGCCTATATGTTATTCTAGGTTATAAATAATAATACTGTAAAGTTTAATCAAAATCCGTTCACTAGTTTTTGGATGAAAGAGTAACAAACCTCCATCCAGACATCCAGACATCCAAACATCCAAACATTCACGTTTATAATAATTAGTAGGAAGTAGGATGGTATTATTATGTGTATGAATAGCTAGTCAACCTTCACTGGTTGAGTTTACTTAAACAAACTGTACGAGTAGATCCTGGCTATACAGAAGTTGCAGGGGTATAAAAAAACCATGAGATTCTTCCCGTTTACCTACAAAATGTTTCAATCTGTGTAAATATGAACACATAACCAATGCGCGCCCATCAACTTGTTGTGGTCATCAAAAATTCATCCGAACCTCATACAGCCTGTGCGTAATTTTTCCCCTCTCTAAATGCATTTTAAATGGGTTTACATTTTTCATCAGCACGCTCGACAGCCGTAAAACGTTGTTTAATATTTTATAGAAGTCGGTTAAGGCGGTTTTATGTATACTAACAACGATATATACAGATTAGAAGATATTAATTCTAAAAAAAGTATAAAGCTGTTTATCGGCTTTTCAAAATCATTTTGTTAAAACTTATTTGCTAACATGTATTTTATATTTGCAGGAACAGTAATTTTCTGTTACTTTCAAATTAAAATCCTAACTAGGTAGTCGATATTTTATTTTGTTGTTGTTTTTTATGCAATATTTAGGTATTATTCAAAAGTAAACTTACGAACTAAACAGCGCGTATGATTGTCATAGCAACAATATATTTTACTGGTGTTTTTTTTCTATGATGGTATTTAAGTAAGCGGGAGGGCCAAAGATCTCCCCCATTTTTTAATCCAAACTGCCTTAAATCTTCATAATGAGGTAGGTAAATATTTTTCCCCAAAATATAAAAAAATGGTTAAAAGATAAATTAACAGGCTCCTGTCTTGTACGAGCCAGCATTTTGAATACACTTTAGTTAGACATAGAGTGAAGATTCCTCCCACGGTTATTCAATTTGACTTCACGTGCTGTAACTACACGTCGTTACGGCTAGACTACCATAGCTCGATTAAAACAGATAACCCAAAAAACTGGCCAGGTGCGAGCAACTTTGTTGCTGTATTTTTTTAAATTATTTCTTTTTGAGTGAGTATTTCAAACGTCTACCTGTTCCCGTTATTAATCCACTGCTGAACATAGGTCTCTCCCAATGGTTTCCATGTCGATCGATTGGTAGCGGCCTGCCTAAATATTTATTTTAATTTAATTAATTATTTTTAAACAACAAAATATTTTTTTAGTATTAAGAGGTAAGTATATCTCCAGCTATAAAGACTTGAAAAATTAAATTGTCTCTGGAGGCAGTCGATTTTCCCAAGTTTAAAAAAAATGTGGTCCTGAACTATAGATCAGCTGCTGCATCGCTGCTGAACATAAGCATTTCTTAAGCACTGGCAAGAAAATATAACACCGTGGAGAGCCCCAAACAAAACCTGTCAACGGTTAACCCGGTCAAGTTGGTTAAAAAAATACAAAATAAGACTGGCTGTTTTATTTTGATTATGTCGCCCCAGACTGCATACGTGGCGTCTTCTTGAATCATAAAGGGCACACACATCGCTCATCTCATCATAATTATGGAGGTTCAAGTCGTCTTTACTGAGATTTTGCCTTAAAATTAATGAAAGACCTTAATGAGTTAGGTAAAGATGATATAGAATATTCACCATGTTTGCATTTGGAAGTAGATTGAATATTAATTAAGAAAGAACGCCTCCGTGGTCTAGTAGCTTGAGAGTTGATGGTTGAACTCTAACGATCCGGTGGTAGGTACGAGTATTGGTTCGATTCCCGAGGGCACACAGAATTAAAATAACTCTCTAATTATTATTTCTGTAATTAAGATATTGTAGGTTTCAATTAACGTAATTTTTAGACACAACACTTCTAATTCAAATAGAAGGGAAAGTTATTCATTTCCAAGCTTAATTTATTTATTTATTTCCAAGCTTATTTAAATTAAAATATTTTTTACAAATCCCAACTATATCCCAACTAATATTATAAATGCGAAAGTAACTCTGTCTGTCTGTCTGTCTGTCTGTCTGTCTGTCTGTCTGTCTGTCTGTAATATGTAAACTATTAAAAAATAAAGAAATTATTGCTCGGACGGACCCTGAAGTTAGTTAAACGACCACTTTAAAATAAAAAATACAAAAAAAATCTCATTTCTGATACAGCTATCTTTGACAATTTTTAAATATATTTAGGAAAACAAAAACTAAGTAAATTACTGTTGAAAAACATAGGCTCTATCCTTAATTATCGCAATCCACCACTGTTACTCGAAAACAATGGTTTTGAAAATAAATATGCAATTTACAAAAGTTGTAAGTTTAAGAGCGCCCGAAAACAAATACATACACGTTAAGCGAACTATCGCATTCAGACTACTCTAGAGGGTAGATTTGCGCTCGTTGAACATTGAAAAAGGTACCATGGTATTCCTGGAAGTGTGTACTACCCGCGTACATGGTTTATTTTTCAATAGATTGATTTTGGAAAACTGGGTTTTGGCCGCCTAAATCGTTAAAATCTACGTATGTGCGTCATAACATCTACCTGCATGCCAAATTTCAGCCGGATCCGTCCAGTGGTTTGGGCTGTGCGTTGATAGATCACTATGTCAGTTTGTCAGTCAGTCCTTTCAGTTATATATTTTTAGATAGATTTTTGGAAGCGAGCTTCACCCGGAATCCTCAACCGCGGAGGAACTGGCTATCTTACCTCTATTTGCCGGAACACAACAATGCTATTAACATTGTTGTTATGGCGACAGACTTTAAGATGGTGGTAGCTAGCCGGGCGGACTTAGAACAAGCCCAACCGGACAGAAAAATCTGCCCCCACTGGGAATCGAACCCGGGACCTCTGCGTCTGAAGCAGGTGGTCTTACCACCAGTACCTCTAGTACGAAAAACTTTCGAGTTCGTTTCGTTGCGTATTCAAAGTGTCATCGAAAAATTTTGTATGAAAAATTAAACAGCGCCCCCTAGGGCGGTTATAATATAGGGGGCGCTGTTTAATTTTTCATACAAAATTTTTCGATGACACTTTGAATACGCAACGAAACGAACTCGAAAGTTTTTCCTACTAGAGGTACAGACTACAGAGACGGTTAAAATACACACACACATAACTTATCAGATAGGTACATGTGAGACACCTCAGTGTAGTATGTTAGAAAAATAGACAATTTCTATTGGCGCTGACATAATGTATTGTGATATTAATCCTGAATTCCCGAGTCTATGATATTACTATTTGAGTCAAGGTTGCCGTGTCTTAAGTCTTTCGCAATCCGTCTCGCTAAGCCCTTAAGGTGAGTATAGACTAGAGCATTTATTTGTAACAGAACAACGAGCCGCTCTATGATATTATTATGTTCTAGTGCAGTGTTCCGCAAAGGGTGTATCGCAGCACAATGGTGTACCGTAGTCATTAGATTTGTGCCTCGGAAAAATAAGGTTGTCTTAATTTTACTACCTTCTTAAGTAAGGGTAAGCCTGTTTTCACCATCAATCCCTAATTTTTAAGTAACCCCTATGGTAACACATAATTAACAGGAATTCTTAGGTTTTCAAAGGGGTCACTTAAAAATTAGGGATTGATGGTGAAAACGGGCATAAGGCTAACAAAGGTAATTATTTTTAAATATTTTTCATTTGTAATGTATAAATCCAAACACTTTCGATTTCCTTTATGTGCTTTGAACACAAAAAGTTTGCAGAAAACTGCTCTAGTGTATCACTACAGATAACATAAGCATAAGTAGGTATCACCCTTTCACGAACCAAAGGTAGAACACGCTCGCAGTTATGTTACAACCTAATTACAAACTAACGAGCGTATTATTCGTCGAGACTTTGCACGAACGCGAGAGATACACATTTTAACATAGAGTGATCGCTAGGTACAATGATAATTATGTTCAGGGTAAATGCGTAGTAGCTATGAGCTATATTACGAACAGAGCGCCGAGCATTCGCAAAAACGTTACACTACAAGAAAATGCGTTGGAAACTGAGTTTTTATCTGTCTTGTATTCCTAAGAACGTTAAATTAGGTTGCTCAAGAAAATGCTCTAATGTATATCCTTCTTTAGCTGAGCGCCGTTATATTGGAGGATCTACAAAAACCTCTATTGTAAGCGCTTTATCCGAAATAGAAAAAAGATAAGCAAGTATTATGGTATGCTAAACTGTCTGAGTCTTCACAAATGAAATTATTTGTTGTATTTATCTGCGTGGCAGACATACTACAATTTTTAATGCTTTTACTAAAATAAAGGGTGACATTGCGAGGTGTTGCCAAATTAAAAAAAATGCTCTTTAAAACAATACTACGAGTCCAATATGACAGCCTAAAGCCTTCCTCGATAAATGGGTTATCCAAAACAGATTGAATTTTTCAAATCGGAGTAGTGATTCCTGAGATTAACGCGTTCAACTCAATAAACAAACAACATTGTTCAGATTTATGATATTAGTAAAGATACTCGTATAATGAACCTGTCTAAAGGCTATTGGACTGTACAAACTTCCTTACGTTTAACTCCCCGATGTCAACTGTCTGTCTTGGCGACAATAACTTTCACTTTAATTAAAACAGGGGGACTATTTCCTCACCCATCTCAATTTAGAGCTGTCAAAATCGCTCGACTTTTATTCGAAAGTAAGTTAAATAATATTTTTTCTGAAGGTTATGAAATAGATTTAAATCTACGCAGGTAGAAAGAACCCTACGAAAATGTTATTTGTGGGAATTATGTAACTTTTACGTTCATAGGTAATTTTATGGTTCCCCTTTTTATAGCATCACAAAGGTTTCTTGATTCATTTTACGATTGAACGGTGGGTAATTCATTATAATCGGATTTCAAATCAAAATGAGCAGCAAGGGAAATCAATGCCATGAAATAAAAAGATTACGCCCTTTCAATCACAGAGACGTAATTGCTTGTGCAATTTCGATGTCAAAGCGATCGGTTTGAAGATACCCCCCTTTATCACTCGAAGGTGAATTTCTCAAAATTTTATCAAGCTATGATTTCGTTTAATCTTTGCCATGCCTGATGGCGCAGGAGGATTCAAATGTTAAATTAACTTCAACTTCTTATTACTTCGTATTCTTGTTAAACGGATTTTTTGTAATATAGCTGTGAATATAATGACCTAAGCAGACATGCTCCTTTTTAACATGGACGATTGGCGACTTTGCGACTGTATCGATTCAGCATCGCAATTGTTGCAAAGGACATTGTCAGAAACCGCCTTAGATTCCTGGGCACAGCAGTAAAGTATCAAAATTAATCTCTTACTTTTTGAATACTTGAATATTAATTAGATTGTAACGGACACTTGAGGATTAAAAAATGAAATAATAAAAGTATTTTATATGTATTCCATAATACTATGACGACATCCGGACATTTTAGGGCGTGGCCTGCTCCATATCCTATGAAGTTCCATAATTTGTGTCGATAAAATCTATGTAAAATCGGCACAAGGCAATGCCGTACTTCATTGTTAGGAATCCATGTAATAGTGATGTTGACTGCGGTCATCATAGACAATAAGATACCGATCTTGTAAATAAAATAAATCGTCCAAATTGCTACAGTACGACTAGATTTTAATTAAAAGTTAAAAATATATTGCACGATACTACAAGAAGCTATCTAATGTGTCCAACTGGTCGAAGGTCATGAATAAAATAAAAAGAATTGTGATCATAACACTGATATAGACAATGACAACAATATGGGATCATCTTTAATATATCTGTTACAGTTTCAAAATTCGATGAAAAATCCAATGCCGCTTAAAGTGAGAGAAATGTCTAAAGTTCTAATAGAATTGAAAGTTTTATTCGCTCAAAATGCTTATAACAATAATTGGTAATACATTTCAAATATTAAGTACCTTTATAATGTATCGATAGAACCAAAATGATATCCTCTCAGCTTGGAAAGGGAAAACCCAGGATTGGGGGAGCGCTCCAGGCAATTTTTAGAACATTTCATAGGTGGTAGTAAATAATATTTATTTTATTATTAAAATTGAATATTTTGATATTGATAAAATTGAATATATCTTTCGATTCAAATACCGAATATTTTTCAATCGATAATAATTATCGAGAATTGTTAATAATATTCAATTAAAAGTTGTTCAATCCCTAGTCATGCATAGACTAAGACGGTAACCATGGAGATAGTTAGTTTGGTAAGTCACGTGTTAAATGTCAAGAGTGGAAAGTAAACATAGGATTCATGTTATTTATTTACGTGCAAAATGTAAGTAAGTAAATCATAAAAGTGGAACGCCGAGCTATTTCCAAAACCCGTCCAATATTATAATACAATTTGGCTGCGACAACTACAATACAGAACATCTCCCAAATCGATGTGCATAAAATAATATAATACAATACTAGTAAGTAAGAGGTTATGATAACAATTTTGCTATCAATAAGTTTATAGAATTGGTCCGCCAGGAATAATTGTTCTTACATAAAGATTTGTGTCATTTAGAACCTAGAAAGTATTATTTCGGCACTGTTGATCTAACGGCGAACAATGTATGGAGAACGAACATTGTCCGTTCGGATGCGGTATCGAAATCGTGCGTTTTAGCGACTCCATCGATGCAACATCGCGATTTCGCGACTTCATAGTTCATGCGTTCGGAGTTCGGACAAGGTATCGGAATTGCGCGTTTTAGCGACTACTGTCGCTGCGTCGAAAGACTGAAAAGCGACTCAATAGCCGCATTTGGAGTGAGTGGTCACTGTATTCAGCTTCTAAAAAACGACTAAATCGCCGATCGCTGATGCTAAAAGTAGCATATTATTATGTAATTAAGTTTCTAAATTAAGCCTGGAAAATCAAAGGAACTAGACTGTTTGAACTGAGTGGTTTGGAGCTAAATTGGCCGAACTTATGGACGACCCTTTTAAATTGAAATAAAGAGGTTTGTTTACTTACTCCAGGGGCTGAGTAGATAATATTTTAATGAAGCAGGTTAATGAAATTTATAAAACGTAGACAGGTAAAAACAAATAGGCAAGTCTATTTGAGGTGAGTATAGCATTTACTAGAACAAAGAGCCGCTCTATGAAATATTCTAGAGTCAGTTCAGTTTACGAACCAAACGTCACGTCGTACATTTTACCTGTATTGTACCAATTGTAAGAACGTTACATTACATAGAATACTCTAGTAGTCTTTTTAGTGTAGGTACATACCACAAAAAACTGACAATCATCTAGGTATTTACAATAAATGAAAAATTAGGAACGTATATCCTTCTGATAAAATATCTACTTATAAAACGTACGGACGACAGCACATCGAAGTTAACACAGTGGTGTCTTATCTGTATGTAATACAGGTTATTTTGCAACAAAAATCTGATGAGCCGTCGCCTGTACCGAAAAGAAATATTTCTGATTCCTTACTTATAGTTTTAGTTACATAAACACGAGAGGAAAAAATCGTTACACAAGTAGTTTTCGCATTCGTATATCGTATATTCGATAAGTTTTCGCAATATCGGTACAGTTGGCGATGTGAGATTCTTGATAGTTTCGGTTATTTACGAGTAGGTACAACAGAACCTCCCCAATTAGGGGAAGAAATATAATACTGACCTTAAGATATTGTTATACGTTTTTATGTTCTAGATAATGTTTGTTGTACATGAAACGTCGAGTAATAAGTAATAGACGATTGGAAGAATCACTATTGCAGAGTATTTTGATAAACTCGCATATTATTTTGCCTTCGATTTGTTTTTTTGTCCACAACGAGGAAGCTGACCTGCATCTCATCTGATAGAAAATGATGATCAGGCCGAAGGTGGAAGCGACCAAATCTCTATCAACTGGTCATTGTGGAAATCATTAGGGGAGGCCTATGTTCAGCAGGGGACGTCCTGTGGCTGAAATCATGATGATGATAATTGTGATACCAAGTCTCTGCGAGGGCTCTTTCCCACGGATACTCACGGATCCCGTTAGTAGTGTAAGTGTTTTAAAACTAAACATTCTCACAAACATCCCATTTGCAGTGTCCCGCAAAAAACAGATCCGTTCGAATTTAGAATTCGGTTCCTTGATGAACATAAGGCTATAGTCATAGAACATTTATTGAACTCCTCAGTTACTCCGTGATCATGGCGCTTGCAACAGTGCCGAACTAAGCGTCACAGACGCAGCGTCTTTAGCTTTGGTCTTGTGCTACCAACATTGCGTCACTAACTCGCTTCCAAAGGCTACCTTTAAGACCAAAGCTAAAGAAAGAAAGAAAGAAAGATAGAAACATTTATTTCCATGGACATCACAAAAGACAAAAGAGGTAAAATAAAAAAAAAGCAAATAAAACAGAGGTGACATAAAACCTACAATGAAAGAGCAAGTTAAACTAAGCAGTGCCATCCTATCGCACAGCGATGCCCATCGCAATGGGACCCCAGCATATGCCGTGGCCCCCGGTGAGGGAGGCCACGACGCTGGTTTTCAGTGTGCCCCATGCCGAGTGAGAGTCACGGACACTAACCTATACTGCATAAAATATACATACATAAATAATAATAATAGTGCGCGTATAAATTTTAAGTGTAAATACAGACGTAGTAGAAAATATACGATATAGACGAAGTAGAAAAGATGTGATAAGATATTAAAAATAAAAGGATAATATTTAAAAAACAAAACTGTGTGTGTGTACATAATAATAATAATAAATTGTAATGTATTAAAGTGTGTTTGTGTATACTGTGATTGTGTGTATCTCGACGTCCGCAAAACAGTATCGATCGATCGAATCATTCTGCGTGTTATTTTTTTCCATTTATTTGGGACAAAAAACAGTCTGTGGCTATTCATAGCATCAGTTAGATCAGTTTGGCCCATAATCTTGAGCGCTTTAGTTGCATCGCATACCCACAATACAATAAATAAACAAAATAAAATACATCAGTGTCAGATCAAATTAATTATATAAAATTCATTTGCATATTTAAAAATAATCATTTCAGATAGTTGTTATTACGATGTCAATTAATTGAGAAAGACACTGCGTCTGTGACGCTTTGTTCGAAAGGCTACCTTTAAGGTAGCAATCCCGTCCATAATTTTACTATTCAACTTTAATTCTCGGTACGAAGCTCGCCGGATCAGTGATTAATAAGCTAAGTCTGTACTTACACCTGTCTGTACAGGTAAATCAAAATAAAAGCGTCTTCAATACAACCTAAATAGTTGGGGTAGTCTTGATATCAAAGGAGACAATGACAACGAGCCACAATGGGACCCATCGAAGTATGAACGCGTGTACTGTACTGCCTTTGTTTCCGGTTACTTTAAGGGGCGGTGCTGTTAACTCAGACTATCTGTCTATCCGTACTTTTTATCTGTTTGAGATTGCGTCTGTCATAGTTTAGAAAATAGTAATGGAAAATGTCAAAAGTCATAGGTTCTGAAATTGCGTAGCTAGATGGCGATGTGCTTCGTTCAATCGCGATATCATTTGATTTTTTCCTGACTANATAGGTCTTCACAGGTACCCAAAATAGGTAACGTAGGGCTAGTGAAAGAGAATGATCTTCCCCGGCTCGTTGGCTTTATGACATCTTTGTTGACAAGCTTCCCGTCACTGACAATATTACTCGTGTTGTTTGTTGGCTAACGTGTTATGCAAAAGCTCTACCATAAAATGACCTGTTTCGAAATTATGTGTCTTACCTGTGGCAGCCTAATTGATGTCTCGTGATTATTGTAGGTTTTGAACAGTAGTATTTGTTGAAGTCAT
Organism: Ostrinia furnacalis; assembly: GCF_004193835.3. Lineage (NCBI taxonomy): Eukaryota > Metazoa > Arthropoda > Insecta > Lepidoptera > Crambidae > Ostrinia > Ostrinia furnacalis. The sequence continues at coordinate 844,701 of NW_021130774.1, read as the reverse complement.
AAACAACTGTACTCGTACAAGTCTCACATAGCATAATTATTAGATGTGTTATGTTTTAAGTATTGAAGTGTCAACTATGTTTTGTTTCTTAAGTCATTTTAATTGTTTTGATAGTTTTATACAAGCGAATGTTATCATATCGTACCAGTCCAATCAGGTATCAAGTACACTACTTTTTAACTTAACTAATAACTAAGTTATAGGTATTTTGTCGAAGTCTCATGTACGCGATACTAATGTTAATGATGAACACCGCACGGTGTTCATGGTGGGCGGTTATGTTTGAGATTGCGTCTGTCATAGTTTAGAAAATAGTAATGGAAAATGTCAAAAGTCATAGGTTCTGAAATTGCGTAGCTAGATGGCGATGTGCTTCGTTCAATCGCGATATCATTTGATTTTTTCCTGACTATTTAAGTTAAAACTTTAAGGTTCAATATACTTCACTTTACTTGGATCAGTGTTTTATTTTACAACCACGGTCCGAGCTTTTTGGGACACTGTACATTATCTAAATCTATTTAAGCGTCGTTTTTGGTAGGTGATGGCAACCTTTTCCTGGAAATTTTTTTGCAATAAAAACTTTTAACAAAATAAAACGAAAAACTTAAAAAAAAATCACGTCTGCTGTATTGTGGAGCATCACCTAATATTTATTTTATTGTTTTTAGCATTTTTTGTTGTAAGCGACAACAGAAATACATGATCTGTGACAATAGGGATGTTTCCTGGGTAAAAAAAGCAAGAGTTTGAATTAGTCCGTCGGTTAACGATGCGTACTTTTCACTTTTTTAAACTAATGAAAATTTAAAGAGATAAAGAACTTTGGTCAAAAGAAGAGGCACGTGACGTCAAGGCATGCTTAAAAGTGTAGCACTTTGTGACGTCACGCGGAACTTCAACGCATCACAACTTCGTTATTACTTGTTTGATTAAAAATTTGATTAAGAAATAAAAATATATAGGTACGTGTCCAATATTTTTTGATAATGTAATTGACGGACTATTTTTTTTTTAGAAAAGTAGCCTATTATAGTTAGACAGCAAAGTCATAATAGGGTTCCGTTTACCCTTTGGGTACGGAATTCTAAAAAGCAACGATGAAAGCCACAGAACATAGATTCTAAGTTCTGTGATGAAAACCCACCTTTACCGGTTCCACTCGTTTCTAATGAGACGCCCTTTGACGGGCACAAATTGCAAAACTACAGCCTGTAGGCTGTAGCGGCACCTCGGAAGGCTATCTGATAGAGATCTTGGAAATTTTCTAGGAATACCACGTTTGTGCAATTTTTGACACCTAAAAAGCTGTGTTGAAAAAGCTTGGAAGAAGAAACTCTTCTTATGACATTTAATCTCGTTCGAAAATTGTATCGTCAATCATGTAAAAATACATGTGTCTCTTCAATTAAGAGTGATCATTCATCTTAAATATTTGAAGTAGGTAATAACAGTGCATCACCTATGCACCACAAGGTGGACCGACGACCTCATAAAGGTAGCATGAAGGCGCTGGATGCAGGCCGCTACCAACTGGGCGATGTGGAAATCATTGGGGGAGCCCTCAGATCATAGAAGGGAAGAGCCTTATGTTCAGCAGTGGACGTCCTGTGGCTGAAATGATTATGATGATGATCATCTACATATTTTTTTATAAAAACTTGATCTAGTATAATTATTTCAATATATTCTCTTCTATTAATACCTCTACTATGGTAGACAATTTAGACAGTTTAAAATTTATGACGGAGTATTAATTAAAAATTAAAGTGTTCTTTGGTCAAATAGCAGGATTAAACGCCCCAGAAGTCTCTTGGCCGTTTTGTGCCAATGCAAAAAGACAGTCGGGGCCAGAGTCGGGGCAAACAAGCCTTTCTTAGCCCCACTCGGTACTAATGAGCACGCCCTTTGATGTCGGATGGGAAATTGCAATACCTACACCTGCGAGTACCTGTCATCTTTTAATGCCACTGAAAGACTGTCTTTGAGGACTCTAGTCGGTCATTTGGTGACGCTGACATGGTAACGGATTTCGATTTCCGAACAGAACATTTATGTATATGAACACATTAACACAAAGACATGTTATTAAATAACATAATGTTAATTAATATCATAAGACATTTCAAACATTTTCTTCAGTCAATATGCTTTACTATTTGAATAGTTGAAAATGGCTTTGAAGCCAACGTCTTTTGGCCGCTTCCTGCCAATGCAAAAAGCTAGAGTCGGGGCAAACAGGCCTTTCTTAGCCCCACTCGGTACTAATGAGCACGGCCTTTGATGTCGGAAGGGAAATTGCAATACCTACACCTGCCTGTCATCTTTTAATGCCAAAAGACTGTCTGCTTTTGCAAGCGCGACTTTCAGTATGTCACAGAAATACTTAATCCGGGCCTCTTCAAGGCCAGGGTGAATAGGCACAGGGCAGGTATGTACCATCCTAGAATGCATCTCACTTGACATCTGGTGTGATTGCAGTTCTGCGTAAAAAATATCGCCCTAGTCCTTACGAAACCGGGACAAAGCTATCTGTTTTTACCGGGGCGGGGTCTTTATACCTTTCTTCAAAATCCGTTTAGTAGATTTGGGTAAAGTAGAAAGAGTTACAATATGCTCACAAACTTTCACATTTATAATATTAGTTAAATTGTAATACGTAATGATAAAATGAATACTGTGTCAGTCAATAAAGTTTTTTCTATTTATATTTGTAAAAGACAAGCGGTTGGCCTTTAAAACTCTTGTAATATTGGTCCATTATTATGAGTGTATATTTTTTACTTATTAAAGGAGGAAAATAAGTCAGTCTCCCGTAAAATGCCTTCAAACATTAAAAATGGAGGCAGTAAATATCGTGTTGGAGTGACAAAGTGATTTGATGGCGCAGAACAAATTCCAGCTTTTTTTGCGTAACTCGAAAGCCTTTTACTAAAATATAAAAAACTAAATTTAAAAAACCTACCGAATCGAGAGCCTCCTTTTTGAAGTCTGTTAAAAAGAAGAAAAACTTAGAACAAAAATACCTATGTAATCTACCGCAAACACTTTCAGTTGACATACTTTGTTTCTTAATCTTTAAGAAGTAAGAATAATAGATTTACATGTGACGTCCACCCTTACACACAAGGTGTACCGACGACATCGTAAAGGTAGCAGGAAGGCGCTGGATGCAGGCCGCTACCAACCGGGCAATATGAAAAGCATTGGGGGAGGCCTATTTCAGCAGTGGCCGTCCTATGGCTGAGATGATGATGATTATGATGATGATACATTACACTGAAAACAATAGTGATAGTGACAAACCCTTGACCATAAGGCATGTGCTAAATATTATCATCATCATCATTTCAGCCATAAGACGTCCACTGCTGAACATAGCCACCCCCAATGACTTCCACATCGCACGGTTAGTAGCGGCCTGCATCCAGCTACCTTTATGAGGTCGTCGGTCCACCTTGTGGGTGGACGTCCAAATATCTAGGAACGTCTAAATATTATATCCAACAGAAAACTCATCACTCCGACAATTTACCTATCCCTATTACCATACAAGACGGTCACAAAACTCTCGAACAAAAGATACACATGAGAGATAGATAAACGACATCCTTTTCCTTTGAATCAATGCAAAGCAGCGAGACTCGAACCCGGGCCTTGTGATGCAAATGCCGAGTGCATCTAGCGAGATTGCTTCCCGGTACTGCTGAGACTGTCTTTGAAATGGAAGATTAGTTTTCAGGCTGTATTTGTAGTAGGTATTCTAAGGCTGGGTTGCACCATCTTATTTTAACAAATAATCTTCACCTTACGGCCGGCAACTCACCTGTAACGCCCCTGGGTCTGCGGGTGTCTATGGGCGACGGTAATCACTTATAGATGACCCACGCTGAACTTTCCCACCAAACTCAATGACAGGGGGCGCTACCATCGTTCAACTACACTCGACATCAAATAAATCGCACCTCCCGCGACAAGCACTTTCAAACGTATGCATCCCCACTTCCGAACAATATTGGCACCATTTAAACGCCTAGTTCTAAACTTCATTTCAATCAAGGAAAGGTTTTTATCCCAAAAATGTGTCTGTAGAAGGATCCAGAGTCACGTCTTCAAAAAATAGGTAGTTACGCTTGAGCCAACTTTTAGGGCTTTAAAACTGTTAAGTTGGGATTAATCGTTATCCATCTATTAAAGAGGACACGTGAGATCATTATTTGGTTTTATAACCATAAAAATTGGTCTAATTGATCCCAGAGGTGAGCCCAAAGTGAGGTCTGTTTTCAAGTCACATTTATGATTTATGTTCATCATTTATTTAGAAATTAAATGTGTTTTTCTTTAAGGATATTTATTGGGCTTTCAAATAACACCAATATTGTTGGGGCACCATGATTGTGTCAGAAGAAGATCTTCAAAGTTCGCGTCGCGGAAGGTGCGGTTTATTTGATGTTGAGTATATATTATGGTTTTCAACACGGCAAAAATCGGAACCAGCGATCCGGTATTGACGGTGGCGCCCGCTGTGAATGTCATGGATAGGACAGTTCAGTTTATTGGAACTATACCATCAGGTAATCCGTCTGCTCGTTTGCCTCAAAAACTTTGACACACGTCAAAAATCTGTCAAAATCCATACAAAAAACACCAGTTATCGTTTAAGTTACGTTCAAGGTTAGGTAGTGCAACTCAGCCTTAGTAAAATTGTATCTATAGTTCAACGATTAACTTAGTCAGTGCTTGGGGTATGGGTGCGGCATGGGAGGGGTGACATAGACATTGTGACGTGATAGAGCACAAAAATCTGAAGCAAATTTGGTCGCTGACGTTTGAAATTCACTTTGATCTGACCGCACGGGACTATTCCCACCTCTCGTTCCCACCACTGCAACTCCTGTGTAGCCAGGATCTACAGCTTGACCGCCACAAAAACTCAACCAATGAAGGTCAAGTTTGTCCCGGGGGAAAGTTAAACTGTCATTGGACCCGCAACGAAATTAATCAGAAGAACATAGGAGGAGTTCGAAATTAAGGTTCGACTTCCCTCCATTGCAAAGCGGATGACAGGTGACAAACAAAGGTTTAAAACCTTTAAGAAAAGATTATGCACCACGGACAATAAATTAAATTAAGGGGCCTATCTTATGAGCAATTAGCAACTACCTGCCAATAATATTTTTCACAAAATCGCTTAAAAGCACGGAAACCTGATCTGACCGCAAACCGCAGAACGCATCCAGTGTGGCCAATCTATACTTCTATAACTAATATTATCCATATCTATACAATAAATGCGAAAGTAACTGTGTGTCTGTATGTCTTTCACGCCTAAACCACTGAACCGATTCTGTTGAAATTTGGCATATACCTATATAGTTTGAGTCCCAAGGACAAACAAACAAGGACGCGCGCGATAAAGTTTTTCTGAGACAGACAAAATTCCACGCGGGCGAAGCCGCGGGCGGAAAGCTAGTACTTACAGTTACAGTAACTGTACCAACATTTATACAGATAAAACCTTAACGGAATTTTCCTAAATTACGTTCTTTGATTACTTAATAAGCAAATACATTACTCCAATTTCTCGACTTGCCAAGATGATACTTTAATTTCGGTTACTTACCTTAATTAGATGAGTAAACTCTTCAAAATACGTATCCATTACGATTTCGTTGGAAACCTCGAAGGTGACGTACCTATTTTGTAGAATAAATTGGGCAGCAGTGACGCGTAAATAGGGGTGTAATTATTAAAACATACGGGATGATACATTTGGCGGGACAGCGGCGATTTTGATAAATTATTGATTATCAAATAGCGTACAGTTGCCAACAAATCAGACCATGGATTATTTGTTGCAAAATAGAATACATCTAGATCTACTTGACGTAGATAAACTCAAAAGTAACAAAAACTTAAAAGAAATTGAAAAATTGAATTGAATCTGGACAATTTAATCATATCCTGTTTTAGAACCCAGGAAAGGAGTTGTATCTTCTAAAGCACATAAGATTCTTCGGGTTTAGCTGTCTCCGGTAGGGCAGGGCAAATACTAACCATTTTTTTTTAATTTTCTAAAATGTACTCAAGAGGATATAAAAATTGAAGTATTTCAATCTTTATATGGCATGTCAAGTTAAAAATGGTAATGTCTAACCGAGCAGATCAAACGATTGCTGCTCTTGAGATACATTATTGGAAAGCAGGTAGGAGACCAATCTACAGATTGGTTTCTTAGATTAAGATTTAAAGATTGCTAAAATCTTTGCATTGAAGATCGAATATGGAAATCGGGCGTTAGAAATGTCTAATCTCATGTCTTTTAAGTAATAGAGACGATATTTCAATAAAATCTATACTCTGGTGTACACTCGTCTGTTGGTACCTGAATACTCGTAGAAAACCCATGATAAAATACATAATATAAAGTTTTTAAAATAGGTTATTTTACCCATAATACAAAAACAATTAATGTTGCGATACTTAATAAGCAGAACAATATTTGTAGCGTAAGTAACACCAATCAAATAGGGCTTTCGATAGAAAATAAATCGTAAGGTGTCGACAAACAACGATAAATTACGAATAAGAAGCGGGCCGGTCTTTGCGTTTCGCACGTGTGTTTGTAATGTAAAGAACGATTTACGGGGCCTTCAATTCGGTATTACCCGCATATTTGGAGGCGGGTAAATTTATTGCGGAACTTGTTAGGACGCACATGGCAAGCTTGTTGCCCCTTGTATAGGGAAAGCTTTTCAATTTGCGATATTTACTTAATTATTTTGACTGTAGTAGTAGTATCTAATTGTATCATTTTTGGAATGGTATAATTTCAGCGTGCTATGGAGAGGGCTATGCTTATTGCTTGGTGTTTCTTTGCGAGATCGAATCAGAAATGAGGAAATCCGTAAACGAACTAAAGTGAAGCTGAAGTGGCAATGGGCAGGGCACATAGTAGGCAGAACTGACGGCCGATGGGGCAGCAAGGTTCTGGAATGGAGGCCGCGTACCGGAAAACGCAGCGTGTTCACGTGACAGTCCAGTTTTGCGGAATACTGCATTAGTGAGTATAGAGCCATTTCCATTGCCGCTGGAAATGGCTCTATTCTCGTACTTACTATTTTATTAGTTGTATAAATCCATTCAATAGTTTTGAGTATATGGCGAACAGAACGGAGGACTTGTTTATAATGTAAAGTCACATACAAATAACAGTCTTTTGGCAGGCATACAAGAACTATTACTTAAATTGATGAAGCATAAATGAATTGAATATGTATTTGTGCCGTAAATAACTCGGTCAATCCAGCAGGAAGCGATTCTGGAGTCCTAAATAAACAACTTGGTACGCAAACACGGAAGGCAGAAAGTTTGGAACGAATCTAGCGAATATATTTGATGTTTAATTGAGCGAATTTTGAGTGTGAAATTATCGTGAAAACACCTTCACGGGAACGAAACGAGTCGCCCTCGTGACAATAAATATCTAAATATTTATTCAGTACCTACTTGGGCATTTACAGCTACTTAGACTAGACCTCGTGACCAGCTGGGCTAGGATGCGCGCCGTGGTAAAATCTTAACGATGATTTTTAGACTACAAATGTATGGGTTTATCGCTTAAAATCGATAAAATGTCTTGATAAAGGCTTATCACGGCGCGCATAAGCCTACATTTCGCGATCACATATCGAAGCGAAGCGTACCTAATCTACACTAGTATTATGAAGAGGAAAACTTTGTTTGGTTGTAATGAATAGGCTCAAAAACTACTGGACCGTTTTTAAAAATTCTTTCACCATTCGAAAGCTACATTATCCACGAGTAACATAGGCTAAATTTTATTTTGGAAAAAAATAGGGTCCCGTAAAAAATTTGGGTTTTTCGGTGTCCACGCGGGCGAAGCCGCGGACGGAAAGCTAGTCTATTATAGTTACGAAGAAATTAAAATTATTACCGTCATGACGTTGGAAGCCAGACTAAAGCGTCACATCAAAAGAATAAAGACTATTATAGTTCACCGGAATGGACAAAAGATATATGAAGTATCCCCGTCAGCCTACATCGGACAGATGATGGATGAGTTTCCCAATATTGCCCTCGACGCCGCGCCCTAATGCGGCCAGACGCCCAAATACGCCATATGACCACTGGCACACTATTTTTTCTATACAGGGTTTTTGTAAAACACCAGGAACCTCGCCAGACTAAAATTACAATAAATGTCGACTTATTTTATTTACAACGAATATAATTTAATGTATCGCTCTAAGTATTTTGTTTACAAATCTACGCATGTCACCAAGATAGGAGAAGTAAACCATTGTCACATCGTTATTTGGTATATGTTCGTTTATGAATGGGACAGACTAAAAATGTCACGACAGTAGGTACTATGAAAACTTGTAAATTATTTTTGATTAGTTGTATTACTCAACTCCTTGTGTCGATTTATGATAAAACTCCTGGAACAAAATAATATTTTTGTAAGTACATAGATTATAGTCTTGCGAGGTCGCTGGAGTTTTACAAATAAGTAACCCTGTATTTATGCCCGCAAAACGACACTCAACTCAAGTAACTATACGCAGAATTTTCAATTAGTACTGCCACGTGAGTTAGTAACTTGTTCTTAAATTTTTCCTGTCATTATTTTTCATTTATCTCAATGCATTTTATTCTCATATCACCTATCACTATTTACTCGAGCGATGTGTCCTGCTCTCTCGTACGAGTATGTGTGGCGTTTTTATCACCTGCTAAAGAAGAACGGTCACGACGCCCCATACAAAAAAAACCCAGACCTGACAGAAACGAGACATACCTACCTCAATTTTTTGTCATGTCTTAATTAGTTAATTTATATATCTTTCATATATACAGTGTGTCCGGGCTTGTAGTGATCAAACTTTAAAGACGTAATCTATGGACAATTTTATCGATGAAAATACTTCAAATTTGGGGCCTGACCCATTTCTCGAAAAATTACATCGATTTAAGTTTATAATTTTTAGTTAACACCTCTTCTTTAAAAAACAAGTGAAAGCGTGGGTAGCTTAACATTAATAGGCAAATATTTTATATCATGCGATAGCTAATAAAATTATCTATTAGTAGAAGAAGAAAGCAGACACAAGTTTCATACATTTTATGGGAGTAAGATTGGATTTAATTAGAAAAATACATTACTTTTTTAACTTCTTTTTCAGTTATTTTCCAACACAAGAAAAACCATGTCGTTAAGGTATGTTTTATTTGCATTGTATTATTAGTATTTGAGCTATTCTACAAAACGAATGTAAATTTATTAGTCTACGTCTATTAGTTTCGACGTAATTGTTGAACAAAGATTCCCCTTCCCAGCGGTTTCCATAGCGCACGCGACATGCGAAAATGCACTGCCTGAAAGAATCACACGACCTATTCCGATTACTATGGAAACCGCTGGGAAGGGGTATCTTTGTTCAACAATTACGTCGAAACTAATAGACGTGGACTAATAAATTTACATTCGTTTTGTAGAATAGCTCAAATACTAAAAATACAATGCAAATAAAACATACCTTAACGACCTGGTTTTTCTTGTGTTGGAAAATAACTGAAAAAGAAGTTAAAAAAGTAATGTATTTTTCTAATTAAATCCAATCTTACTCCCATAAAATGTATGAAACTTGTGTCTGCTTTCTTCTTCTACTAATAGATAATTTTATTAGCTATCGCATGATATAAAATATTTGCCTATTAATGTTAAGCTACCCACGCTTTAACTTGTTTTTTAAAGAAGAGGTGTAAACTAAAAATTAAAAACTTAAATCAATGTAATTTTTCGAGAAATGGGTCAGGCCCCAAATTTGAAGTATTTTCATCGATAAAATTGTCCATAGATTACGCCCTTAAAGTTTGATCACTACATGCCCGGACACACTGTATATTCGATATCTTGTATAGTTTAGAAATAATCGAGTGAGATCACTTATCGTTTCCACCCTGTATAATCCGGCTGTATCTCCAGGTCACTTAGATACATTCCATAGGTAATAGACATTTAGGTAGGTACATACATTTACCAATTTTGGTGATAAATAGGCATTTTGTATTAGTTTTTGTATAACGCCTGAACAAAAACAAAGGGTAATATTTTGGTGTTATACATAGATTTCGAATATAAAAACTATATAATTTAACTAATTAAGACATGACAAAAAAACTGAGGTATGTCTCGTTTCTGTCGGGCTTGGGTCACAGATGACCGTTCTTCTTTATAGCTTCAGTTTCACAATTTCGGCAGAGTTTTGTGTAAAATTTAACCCCTATTTCATTGATTAGTACAAGATTTATAGAGCGTTGCTACACGAATAATCGCTGAAACATCCCGATAAAAAGTAAGAGCCGAAGAGTTCCGAACTAGAAAGTTTCGTTCAGTGTTTTATGGACCATCCTCCCTTCAGACGTGAATAGGGTTGACTGCGTTTGTTTTTTTATTACAAGCTTTTATTTAGTTTCATCCTGTCCGGTGTCTGTAATGAAATCTTACAAGGTTTTGAACCACTTCCCAGTTTTATTATAACTACTGAACTTATTTATTTATTTATTTTTATTATGATGACATAGGACTGCTCTGATGATATAGCTGAAAGATGGCCATAGGAACTCCTTAATAAAACGACACATGAGTTTGGGCTTCTTTGATTTGTATTAACGCGTACTTTAAACCTATATGTATACTTTTTAGAGCATTTAAATAAAAGCTTCTACACTCCCCAGTGAGTACCTAAGAAAAATCCTTCATTTGCCATTGGTAAATTAAACAGCGCTCCAGCAGTGGAAACTAGAGTCTAAATGATCTAATGATTATGATGGTTGAGGTGATAATGACGACCTCTTTCAAAACTTTTTTTTTTATGCTAGACAAGGCAGGTATTTGACCGCAATCGCAACCAAGCTTAACATCTTTTGAAACATTCATATTGTAAGAATTAGGAATTTCAAAGATTTAGAGGCAACCCTAGCCAGCCCTTCGTTAGGGCGCTTGAGTTTGGTTTATTCTTGATATTTATGGGCCCAGCTTACATTTGTATTTGCATTAAAGGCGGATTCCGAGGCGCTGTTTACCTTATGCCTAGTTTTCCCGTTTCTCTGCCCCTGTATGTTCTTATTTTTTTCCAAGCCTCAATCTATCAACAGTAATTTCTTAGTATTTACATAAATAGTAAAAAAAACTTACACATTCTAAGCCTAGGCACAGACCACCCACTTTTTGTCGGCCGATTGTTGGGTCTGGCTGTTAATCAGTATGAACGTGGATGAAAGTGCGCACATTACACCGATTTGGTATCTGCTGATTGCCCAACTATCGGCCGACTAAGCATAGGCGCAGACCACCGACTTTTTTTTGCCGATAGTTGGGCCCGATTCCAACTTGTATGAAAAATCGGCCGATAGCAAACCGATGTAATGTTTTTTTTAATTCACAACGAGGATGCTCTTGGCCTGTATCTCACCTGTTGGTAAGTGACGATCAGGCCAAAGGTGGAAGCGAGCTTCACCCGGAATCCTCAACCACGGAGGAACTGGCTATCTTACCTCTAAATGCCGGAACACAACAATTAACATTGTTGTTATGGCGACAGACTTAAGTAAGATGGTGGTAGCTTGCCAGGCGGACTTAGAACAAGCCCTACCACCAACCAAACCGAACAGATAAATCTGCTCCCACTGGGAATCTAACCCGGGACCTCTGCGACTGAAGCAGGTGGTCTTACCGCTAGACCACAGAGGCGGTTGTGCGCACTTTCGTACCATCTCCATACTGATTAACAGCCCGACCTAACTATCGGCCAACTAAAAGTCGGTGGTCTGCGCCTACGCTAAAAGTTATAGTCTGCAGGGAGTCTAAATCGTACACTGTAAATTATCCTTTTCGTCACATCCGAGTTCTATATCGTATAACTACAACGGAAGACCTATTTTCACGAAGAAAACCAATATTTCTATGTTTGAGTAGTTCTGTTTATTATTTGACCAAACAGTACGTACTAGACAAAGAGCTAGAGAACACCAGACCTACGTCATTTTATAAAAGCTGAAAGTTTGTCAGCGTATGCTCCCAATACATATAGGTTAGAATCTTGGTGAATCATGAAGTTTGGGTCATCGTGGCTTTTTTTGGATAGCTGCCAAAGGGCAGATATCCAAAAAAAACTGTCTGGCAAGGAGTTGGAACTGTCAAAACTGTCTGGCTGATGAGGAAACTACTTCTAATTATCGCCTAAATATTATGCATAAAAATCAGCTTTTATGGTATTTATGGTATAGCTGTCAAAGCCACGATGACCCACACTTCATGATTCACCAGCATTCTAACCTATATTGGGAGCATACGCTGACAAACTTTCAGCTTTTATAAAATGACGTAGGTCTGGCGTTCACTAGCTCTTTGTCTATACAGACGATGATGGAATCTCAAGATAAGTAGCATCTTAGGTAGTTGTAATAGGTACGATTTTACGATAAAAACTGATGTGTTGACTGCCATATTCGGAAATTGAATTCTATTGAGAATAGAAAAGGATTCATTTTACGCTATCGGTGTCTGACATTGACGTGGAAAGACTCCCTCGATAGGTAATAAATGAAAGACATGTTTTATCTCTAATTACCTATCTTCTTTTTTAGGGTTCCGTAGCCAAATAGCAAAAAAACGGAAACCTTATAGATTCATCACGTCTGTCTGTCCGTCCGTATGTCATTTCTATTTGTAATAGAGATTTTGATGGGCTTTTGGAGAAACTTTAAGACTAAAAGACATCCCTAGAGATTTCGATTTAGATTCTTTCTCTCAACAAAATACGAGGAATAGTAGACATAAAAAATACATTAAGTAATGTTTCCCAGGAAGTAAATTCTCCAAATTGACGATTGTCTAATATAAATGAAGATAATATATGAAGTACAGACGGCATATCAAGTCTATCAATAGAGTTTATGTCGTTCTATTAGTAGGTATACATACAGGGTGTGGCGTAAATAGTGGACCAAAGCAAAAGGGTCGATACACTGTACACTGAGGTACCACATATTACCAGTATTTAAAAAAAATATTATGTTAAAGGGTATTCAAAAATAAAGGTACAAAAAAATAAAGGTCAACCTATTTGCTAGTAGTTAGTATAAGTAGGTAGGTATATGCCCACAAAATAAAGGCTGTTTAAATATTTGCTTGATTAAGTAACGAAAATTGAAGCGTTTGTAATAAAGTTAGGTATTTGGTGATTGGAAGTAGGCCTAATCAATTTCGTTTTGATGGAAAAATAAATTGATATACATTATTGAGACCTTTTATAATTTACACGTGTCGCGTGGGTGAAGGGCTTGTTTTAAGCGCTACTCGATTATACCCGATTTAGAACTTTTATTGAAACACCCAACACACTAAAATTGTAACACCTACTGATGTAAACCCATTTTCGCAAAATATATGATTTGATTTGAATATTGGGGGAAATCTACACAATTAAGGTAATTAATAGGGCAGTTTGACTCGCAGGAATTCTCGTCATCCAGTGTGTGGGCTGTGACAACTAAAGAAAACTTTTTTGGGACTATTAGCCACTTACAAGGCAACTGAGCTAAATGAGCTACCAGCGGCTCTTCTTCCTACTAATCCTACTTAATATTATAAATGCGAAAGTTTGGATGTCTGGATATCTGGATATCTGGATGTCTGGATGTCTGGATGTCTGGATGTTTGTTACTCTTTCACGCCAAACTACTGTACGGATTTTGTTGAAACTTTACAGTATTATTGTTTGTAACCCAGATTAACATAAGGGAGAGTCCGGCAATTTGGACCAATTTTTTTCAATCCCATTTTACACATAGTTTTCTTTGGTTTTTGCTAATGTTCATGGTATATAATTAAAGAGAAATTATTCAACTTACTATTTCATAGGTATTAATCAACATAATTGTTGTATATTTAGCACAAATCAACAAAATACGAGTTCAGAGCTTCGGTCCAATTTAGCCAACCGGTTCGATAATTTGTACCACAGGGTTACTAAATTGGATTTCAATAAATTTCAAGCCTTTAAAAAAACTATGGCAAAATATTATACGATACATTCTTAACAAATTAGGTAAAGAAAAGGAACAGTAGTTAATACATAGACAATCGATATTGTTTTACACGTTAGGTATTACGATTTTGAGTAAAAATTTTGTAATTTCAATTATCCTAACGCACACTTGTAACCTATCTACTTTGCCAGTCTTTTGCTTTCATTTATTGTTTGTTAGTCAAATATAACTACGCTATTATAACTTCAAAATATGATTAACTAAAAAAAAATTCAAAATCCTTTGGTAAACTTCCATATAACTTGATGTGGTACAATTTAGCCGACTAGGTGATAGTGCTTTTAAAAAATCGGTAAAAAATATAGCTTATAAATACCGAAAAACGTTTCAAATAATTGTAATCCACACTAATTTACCCTTCTAAATAATATATTAGAAACACCCTGTGATTAAATTTATCAAAATTACAATCTAAACATGCATTGTCAAAAGTTACTTGAAAACAATGAAAAAATAATTTTCAAAATAAAACACACGTGTTCGTTGTCCCGGCAAAAACCAAATGGCCGATATTAATTGAATTTAGTTGTGTAGGTATCGCTGAGTGTTGCAATTACAGACATTCAATAAATACTTTACGAAATATGAGGGTGGTACAATTTACCCGGCGGTACAATATACCGAACTCTCCTATAGGCTATAATTTATGCCGATTTGTGACACTGAATTTCACGCGGGTGAAACCGCGGGCAAAAGCTAGTTTTATAATAGTTCTGTCAGGCAAAGAGGTTAATTCAAGCCTACAATGTCCCTAACCAAATAGTGAACAAATAGAGATATTTTTACTGTACCGATTTGACTAATTCTACCCCCTCTATTCCAGTAGATGTAAGAGGCTACTAAGAAAGAACTAGCCTCCCTTAAATGTCTGGACAGCATTTGCCTCTGGTTAATTAGAGAGGGTCGTCCTATTGCAGTAGAAACTAAATAAATGATGATGATGATGATGACGACACAACAATTTTACCTACGTAGAACGTTCAACTTTTAAATTTTGAATACTGAGGCGGCAGAAGTTTAGCTAGAAATAAAAAAAACTGCAATGTTGAGTCTGAAACAAATAGTTTTTGGGTGTAGATCGTCCTTGACGTCTACTTAGATGAAATGTTTACCCAAAAAAATAAAAAGTAAAAAAACTAAAACCCAACTACGACAAAAAACGACGCTAAAAAAGTATAAAACAAGATTTTCAGAATACTGAACTGAACAAAGTTGCTAATGTAGTTGCATAGTAATTTTCATGTTTGGAAAACCGCAGTCACACGTTGTCAAAGTGCTACGGTAGGTAGGTATATGTAACGTGTGACTACGCCTTTCCAAACATGAAAATTACTATGCAACTACATTAGCAACTTTGTTCAGTTCAGTATTCTGAAAATCTTGTTTTATACTTTTTTAGCGTCGTTTTTTGTCGTAGTTGGGTTTTAGTTTTTTTACTTTTTATTTTTTTGGGTAAACATTTCATCTAAGTAGACGTCAAGGACGATCTACACCCAAAAACTATTTGTTTCAGANTTATAGTAATTACATAGTTGACAGTTACTAATCCCTTCTACTATTGTTATTGTTTTTGTAAAAACTTAAAAATCGCAAGCAACTCATGATTTTTTCATTCAAAATTAGAAAATAGAAAATAATAATTTACTTCTATTTATCGATAATAGGAAACCGTATTAGAACACGAGCCCTGCACTATGTTACGACCGGCACATGCGGCCGTACTGTGTATTTTCACGCGTCAGTGGATATCGGAAGAAATAAAATACATTGCGCAGTAGTTACGCATGACATAAAGTGGTTGCTAACTAAATCGTCAATGTACAACGTGTTTGAATTTTTATCACCACTAATTTCGATATCGCAGTAAATGTCACGGCACTGAATTCGTTCGTAAAAATGTTTAGTTTTTTTTATTTATAAGCAAAATACCAATGGATTTGCAATACTTACAAGTGGTAAATGACTTCATTGTTCCTGTAGTTCTTCGTTTCACTTATGTTATTGCACGTTACGACGCATTATCCAACAATATCGGAGAACATTTCCTCAGTACGACTGAATCGCGACTAACCTGGCGTCGCGGGCGATGTTCGTTTCTGGGCATATCGCGGAGACACGCGCCACGCCCCCGTTTCACATCTATTCCCTTCTATGATCTGAGGTTTTTATGTAGAAATATATTTTTATTACATGTGCTACAGTCGCTATAATCAAGTTTTTTTGCCAAAGTAACTCCTTTTAGGTTGAGCTGCACCACCTTTCTTTAACCGTAAGTATAACCATAACCAGTGTTTTTTGTATTAGGTTTGACAGACTTCTGACGTTTGTTATAGTTAAAGTAAGATGGTGCAACTCAGCCTTAGAAATACAGAAGAAAATACAGTGTAATCTTATTCTTTGGCTGATTTTTTTTTAATGGCAACCAAACCTCTCTGGGAGGTTTATTTCTGCCAATGTCGAGTGAAAATTGACATAGTTATCAATAGAACGTGGACATCACTTCACTGCACTTTAGAACACAAAATAACACCTTTGTACACTAAAGTCCATTAAATAATAAATTGAAACCATTAAAACAGATCGACCATGCTTCCCGTTCAACTACCCTCCACGGAATCCTTAGGCTGAGTTGCACCATCTTACTTTAACTTTGACAAACGTCAAAAATCTGTCAAATCCCATACAAAAAGCACTGGTTAAGATTATCAATGTTGCGGTTAAAATAAGGTGGCGCAACTCAGCCTTACTCTTTTGCATTTTATACAAAAACTAAACTTGTAACCTGCGTAGACTATGCCTACATGATTACAAGAGTGTTGTTTAGTCACACTGAAATCAAAACAAAAACTTCGTTAAAACCGTTAAGTATTCAGCAAATATAATTAAGTTAAGAAACTGCTGAATGCGCGTCGTGAAATCACGAGAATCAAACCGGGCACCTTCGGAAACTTTGCAGTCTTCAGTGGAAACATACGGCCAGTTATCGTGAAACACCGACTATTAGAAGTAGAAGAATTAAATCAAATGTTCTTGCTTCATGGTACTCGTAGGTACAAAAGTCCTTACATAGTAAACTTATACCCGTTTTCACTATCAATCCCTAATTTTTAAATGAACGCTATCAAAACAAAATTCCTGTTATGTGTTACCATAATATAGGTCACTTAAAAATTAGAGATTGATGGTGAAAACGGGCAATAGACTCGTAATTTAAGCCTACGGCTTGCAAGTACAATAAGGTTATGTTATTTCTTTGTAGACGCCGTTAGAAATTTTGAATCATCGTAATCATCAGGTCATCAAGTGCCCACTACATATGCACACACGACACTCGTTAATTCACTAGAGGTAATTGGAGGATTCTGGATTAGACCTACACTCCTCACGCTAGAGTGGTTGAGAAGGCCTAATTTTCGCATATTTGTTGCCCTTTACGACATCCACGAAAAGATTTAGAATGGCCTTATTCTACTTTACGAGGCTTGTGGTTCCAGCAGAGAAAGCAGAGTAAACGTATGTCCTAAATCCAAATGATGGTGATACTGATGTTTAAGAGTAGGCGCACGTTTCGTCGGCCGATAGTTTAGTCGGGCAGTTGATCAGTATGGGCATGTATGGGAGTGCGCACACTACGCCGATTCGATTTGGCCGATTCTTCATACAAATTAAAATCGGGCACAACTATCGGCCAACTAAAAATCAACGGTGTGCGCCTACTCTTATAGCTCTAACGGGCCCGCCCTGCCTAGTGTCCCGTACGCTTTCAGGCCCCGAAAGTCTGTCGGCTGCTAAATAATGCCCTTTTGTAATCGAGTTGACGTTCCATCCCTCGCCGCGACCCGAGTGCGATATTAATCGATTCCTACCCGAGAAATAATTTGGTGGTCGTGTGGAGCATTACACATACTTTGGCTTGGAAAAGTTGTTGGACAGCCTCCTAAAACAAGGTGGAACTTGTTTTAGGAGGCTTATCGTGTAATCATATCGTATTAGGTCATCATAATATGACATAATATTACCTACTTCATGTCACACAGTGAAAAATGGGACTATTGGAACCAACGCACTGTGAAACAAAAAAGTTGTACTGCGACTCTAGTTATCTACTTTTGATTTTCATTTGAGTTTATGTAAAGAAAGATTTCGCAGACCTTAAAAAATAAAAAGATCCCAGTCACAGGATTAGTGGTATTATCAACATGTCATTGTCTATTTACCGTTATTTTTAACAACAGAACATTAACTTCAATAGCTGTGCCTATTTCTATGACAGGAACTGCAATTATTAGTACTTAGTTTCTGTTCATCTCAACGCTTTTTCTTATAAAACTTAGCACCATTTTCACATTTACTTACGTATTTATATGATAACTAGCTTTCCGCCCGCGGCTTCGCCCGCGTTGGATTTTGTCTGTCACAGTAAAACTTTATCGCGCGCGTCCCTGTTTCAAAAACCGGGATAAAAACTATCTTATGTCCTTTCCCGGGACTGAAATTATCTCTATGCCAAATTTCATCAAAATCGGTTGAGTGGTTTAGGCGTGAAAGCAAGACAGACAGAGTTACTTTCGCATTTATAATATTAGTATGGATTACGTATCCTAGGAAAATAATAACACTTGCGAATACCATTTCCGCGCCACCTGTCTCCCATCGTCAATCATCCAGCAAAATATTAAAGGCTGATGCGTCGGTGACAAACAATAAAGTTTTTTCATATCTCAAGTGTCGCGGTGACAGTTCTTATTAGTTTCGCCATAAGGCTGTGTTTCCATCAACCTTTGTTGTAGCTAAGCGGTGAAATAGGAAGAAAATTACTAAGAAGATTGTAGTTTTTTCTATAGAATAGTGTAATTTAATTGAAAATCTAAATACTCCTAACCGATTGTAATCTAATGAGCTCAAACACGATGATCTGCCTCTTGAATTCTTTTTTTGTAGAGAGGTAGTGTAGAGGTAGTAAAACGTAGATTTCAGGTGATTCCTCAGCACGAAGTAAATACAAATGAAGAGCAACCAACCGCGGCGTAAGTGTGTATAACCTTAGTGATCGCTATTAAACTGCCGCCGTAAATAAATAGGGTTAATATAGCCCTGGTGAAAAGGGCCTAATATCTAAATTAATTATCAAACCCACGAATAACGTATACCGAAAAATATCTTGCAAAAGATGAGCGAGAGTTGTACCTACTTGCACAAACGGTGGATAAGCGACCTTAAGCTACAAATATGAGTATATGCGAGAAAGTTGAGCTGTCCGAGGATGTGTAGCGGACTAAACGATGATGTTAAGATAATTTAAGTTTGGACTTACCCAACTGTTGATGCTGCACAGATGGCGATCAGCTACGAGTTCTGACTCGCGGTAATCTGTAAAAAAATATTAAAAAAATTAAATTAGCACACCTTGTTTAGTCAGCTTCTTCGCACAGCACAGTATGTTATGAGACTGTATAATCGGACATTCTCATTTATTTGATGAACCGTATAGAGCTCAGTTATACAAACATGATAGTAAAACTCCCGTTTGAAAATTCCAAGTAGTTTTCGCAGTATAAAAATTCAAAGTTACCTATTTTTTTACTTCAAAATTATGCAAAAATATTCTTACTCGTTAACTAATAACATTTAATTCAGAATTGTTATAATACTTCATAGAGCTCTTAAAACTACACGTAATAAGCGTATTAAGTGCTTCGTAAACGCATTCAGTTAATTAGGAAAAATGATTTTAGTGATTTTAGTATTTTTTTCTCAATTATACCTTAATATATGCAAACATTTTTAATTGCAAGATAGTCTGATATTTAATCTAATTGTATAAAAAAATCAGCTTTAAATTCCGTGATATATTTGAGGAAAATCAAATTGAAAATATGCGCCGTATAGAATTGTCCCATCACTTTTTAATAGCAATATTTCTTTTGGATGTTTAAATATCATCAGCTCGATTGTACCAAATTATTGTATTGACATTCGATTTACATAGGTTTCAAATCGATGAGAAAATTATTAAAGGTAGGATAAATTCGACTTCCTAGATTTGTTTACATACTTTTTTAGTTAGTTACTTACATACAACTTAAGTTAATATAAGAGTGTTAAAAAAGAAAATACCTCGACGATATTACGATAAAATACCTAAATGATAATTGTTTTTTCTTTCATTATAATATTCGTACACATGATTTTTTATTTACGTAATACATCCTGGTTTTANTTCTCAAATATATCACGGAGGAAAGCTCATTTTATTAAGACAATTAGATTAAATATCAGACTATATCTTGCAATTAAAAATGTTTGCATATATTAAGGTATAATTGAGAAAAAAAAATCACTAAAATCATTTTTCCTAATTAACTGAATGCGTTTACGAAGCACTTAATACGCTTATTACGTGTAGTTTTAAGAGCTCTATGAAGTATTATAACAATTCTGAATTAAATGTTATTAGTTAACGAGTGAGAATATTTTTGCATAATTTTGAAGTAAAAAAATAGGTAACTTTGAATTTTTATACCGCGAAAACTACGTGGAATTTTCAAACGGGAGTTTTACTATCATGTTTGTATAACTGAGCTCTATGTATACGTTTCATTTAATCAATGAGAATGTCAGATTATACAGTCCCATAACACACTGTGCACAGGCGTGAAGTATGTTTTGTTTATTAATAAATTATAAAGCTTTAAGAATATAACTTGAACACATCATACTAGTTAGGTCATACCTACTCTTAAATTCATCATCATCATCTTTTCAGCCACATGACGTCCACAGCTGAACATAGTCCTCCACCAATGATTTCCACACCTGGTTGGCCTGTGTATTAATTTTTATGTGTCATCTGTAAGATTTACCAAAAAAGATAAAAATATATCCAAGATTTATGTTGAAGCCTTTTTAATTTAGTAAAATATCTGTGTGCATAGTTTCTTAGCAAAACCACACAAGACTAGAGCTAAAACATCCTAAGTTTGCTCAACCAGTCATTAACCTGTTTAAGAATATACTTACGTAAGTAGGTATAGCTTTTATATGATAAATGATAAGGTTACGAAGACAAAATACCTACCCACCTATCTCTGAAATTTGTTTAGGAAGGACTGCTCATTACTGGAGCTCCTTTGACTGGAAAGATAAACATAGGTTCAAAGTAACATGAACCCTCACTGTGATAAACCCTCAATGTTAGCATGACACGGGCCAAGTGATTTAAAGTTATTACTTACTTATATTTAGGGAGGATTTTTTTGATACATTAATGGCATATTATCATAATTACGGTTATATCCCATGGTATTCTACTAATATTTAAAATGTGAAACTAAAAGGATGGAGGGATGTTTGTTAGGTTTTTTTTCACGAAAAAACTACTGAAAAGATTTTGATGAAACTTCACCATATTATTGTTGACATGACACATTAGAATAACTTAAAGGCTTTAATTTAAAACGATTGTAAGTTAATTGGCTAAATTAAAATTACAAGCAAAGGAGTTCAGGAATAATATTACCAGAACTACAATGGCATGGCGTAGGTAAATAATAAGTTTTTATTAATAAAAATATCGCATATTGCCCTTCCAGCTTTTCTGTCTTCTGCGTATGGTACAGCCGAACTCTTTAATAAATTACTATCCCCTTCTTTAGGGGTAGTGGAGTTGGCTCACCTCGCAGAGGCCAGAAACGCTTGGACTAGGGCATGCCCGGGAGCCGATCCACCTACCTCTCTATCGTCTCAGAGGCAGTGGGACGAGCCGCTCTGTTTGCGTTTTCAGAGTGATCTATTGGCTTCCTCCGAAAATGCTGCAGAGCGTGCTCGCCTACTAGCGGTCTTTCAGGCAGAGTCCGGTTATTGGCTACATGCTCTTCCTTCGGCCAATATCGGGACTCTGCTTGACAGGAGTACACTGTCCCTTGCCATTTCCCTTAGACTTGGCGTCAAGACAAACCATCCCCATCGCTGTCGTTGCGGTACTCGCGTCGGTGAGTTAGGACACCATGGCCTCTCATGCCAAATGAGCGCTGGTCGAGTCTCCCGACACGCCTGCATCAATGACGTCATCCGCAGAGCTCTTGTCGCCGTCAATGTGCCAGCAGTTTTAGAGCCTAACGGCATATTCCGTGACGACGGCAAGAGACCTGACGGCATGACGCTCATTCCCTGGAAGCAGGGACGTCCTCTTGTGTGGGACGCAACATGCGCGGATACGCTTGCTCCGTCTCATACAGGAGGTACCTCCCTTGCCGCAGGCGCGGCGGCGGCCTCGGCTGAGTGCTCCAAGCGGCGCAAATATGCAGCTCTCAATGAGAGTTATATATTTGTGCCGTTTGGGGTTGAGACTATGGGACCATGGGGTCCAAGCGCTCGTTCCTTTTATAAGGAACTGGCAAAGAGGCTCACCGAGGTGACCGGTGATCAAAAGGCTGGCAGCTATTTTGGTCAGAGAATTAGCCTGGCCATTCAACGTGGCAATGCTGCCAGCCTTTTGGGCACCATTCCTGACTGGGGCGCTGGGAGTGAAGTATTTTTTATTTTGCAAATAGTTTTATCATTAGTAATTTTTAAATTTTAGTTTTTAAGTCATTTTAAGTTAATGTAATGTATTATTATAAAATTTATTTAATAAAAACATAACACAGTAAAAAAAAAAACACAAATAAATAATTTCCAAATCGATCAAAATATTTCATAATGAAAATATTAATGACATAAAAATCAAACCATCACTTATTCCTCATTTTATATTAATTAATTTGCAATTAGTGCATAAAAAAATAACTAACCTTGGTTTGCTCGAGCAGTTTCTCCACCAAAACAACACACAAACACTTTAAAACACTTCACAAACTATTCCCGAGACGTCTGCTCACGGCAGAGGTTGGATAGCGACTGACTCTCCGGTGCTCGAATTGCAATAAAGTAAAGGACCGAGTGAGTAATAGAACTTGAATGAATGAGTGAACCGAAGAAGCGAGTTGCCGGATCTGACGATAGTCGATATCCAAAACTAATAAAAAATTAAAATGTATTATTACTAAAATTATATTTTATTACTATATAAATTATTTATTTATTAATTATTATTTAAATTATTAATTAATTATTATTAAGTAAGATAAATTTTATTAAATTTCCTAACAAAGTCTAAAGTGTCAAGGAAGTCAGCCATTCTGTGACTGTGACTAACTGAATTTCAGACGGGCGAAGCCCCGGGAAAAATATAGTTAAAATTTAATGCTGAGTGAAAAAAAAGTCATGACACTCGTTATGATCCAACTTTTGCCATTTCCCACCTGTTAATTAAAATTAACTTTATGATTATGACGTCACGGCGTCGATTAAAGAACTTTTTTAATAACGGCCGGTGTAGGCAAAATGGCGGATAGGTTAATATTAAATTATAAAAACCTTTTGGCGCTAAAACGCCTTTGTCGGCCTTGCTAGGCTAAGGGGCGATTAGTTAGTTAAATAATAAAGATTAAAACCAACAAACCGCGTAATAATACCTGTCTGAGTTTGCTAACTAGAAAATACTACTAAAATTAAACCAGCCCTTTCACTACCTACTCTATCGTTTAAAATTAACTGGCAGATACACCTTTTTAAAAAGCAGGTGCATATAAATCAAGAGAATTTAAATTAACTGGTATTGTTTCATCTTCAAGCGGTGATATTTCATTCATCCACAAAGCCACTTGCTATAAAAGCTTCTTACAACAGCTGGAGATGTACTCAGTAGGATTACTTATCTTATTGAAATAATAAGTGCACTATACTATAGTGATTCAACATAAGCATGCTTATAAGAAATGTCTAAACGTTTGCAACTTGTTTTGACTTAGGTAAGGGTATGAACAACGTTGGCCTCATTATCATCAGGTAATTTTGTCTCAAATACTTGACTTAAGGTCCTATGTCCCTTACATGGGGCAGAGGGCGTCCACAACAGTCCTCCATCGCGTTCGGTCTTGAGCTTCGCGTTTGATCTCGCTCCAGGTCTTGCCGATTTTCCTCGCCTCGTCTGCTACAGTGCGCCGCCAAGTTTGCTGGGGGCGACCACTTTTGCGTTATCCCCTATACAATTTTCCAGAGGCAAATGGAAGATTTTACCTATACATTCCATGAGAGGAAAAAGTAAGTAACCAGGCCTTAGCCTCCCCAAACCGTCTAGCTCTTTTGCTTTGACCCTTTATATCTAGCTTAATTGATGCGGGCAGCGCAGTACCAGTCCTTGTGGAAATCATTGGGGGAGGACTTTGTCCAGCATTGGACGTCAATTGGCTGAATTGAAAGGGAGTTATAGATGACCTATTGACCCTTTAAATTTGATTTTGTATTTATTTATAGGTTGACACTAAAAACCTGCTGTTCATAATTACATTATGGTCTAGGGCTATCAATTAACCCGCTAACTCGGATTGGACGAATTAATTCCGTCGCAAAACACCAGGGATCAAGTCTCAGAATTTATAGCTTGGACGGTAGTTGTGCTTTTTGTTGAAAAATGGCGTCGTTGGAAAAACAAGAAATCGCTCTTCTTAGACGCTATTTAAAGTTAGGTAGCTGGCGTAATTTTGGATTCTAAAATATAAATGTGATTGGATGATGAATGTGGATGGATGCTTGTTTCTCATTCACATATAGGTATGCCTCTGCTGAGCCGATTTAGGTAGATCAAATTTCATCTACCTAAATCGGTTTTAGGTTTTAGGTTTTTAGAACTGTCCCCACACACCATAAAAACTTTCTGGGACATAACAAAATTAGTTGTGTTTTGTGATTTACTTTGGTGGAAGTCGTGTATGGCAGCGGCACCTCATGGTCCCATTTTATGTAGTAGTACAAATACTTAATGCTATTTTAAAACCAAAATGCCTGCACTACGATAATAGACTGAAATCCACGCGGGCAAAGCCGTCAAAAGCTCTTATGGACCAAAAAATAGGATAATAAAATGAGTTAATTGCTTCATCTCCGAATATAATCTGTCTGCGCTGGATAAGATGGCGGATTAGCGGTAATAAACCAAGGCTGAGTTGCACCACCTAACTTTAACCGTAACTATAACGATAACCGGTGTTTTTTGTATGGAGTTTCACATATTTTTGACATTTGTCAAAGTTAAAGTAAGATGGTGCAACCCAGCCTTAGACTTTTATTTAAGACGCAGTTAATTCGCCGCTGCTGCACTAAAGGAATGGCTTTCGTATGACTTAGACATTTAATTGATTTTGGTAGAACATTCCAGAGGAGGTATAATTAAAACTTGGCACGAGAATATTGAGTAGTTCTGTTTATAGAGTTTGAAAAAACGTAAGATAGAGTTTAAATTAAATGGTGGATTCTCCTTTTCACTGTCAAGAACTGGATATAAATTTGTAATGAAAGATAAAATCTTTTCAAGTACGAGTCAGAGTACAGTTTCAAGTCTTACGCACTGAGGATTCCAATATATTATATTTTATTCTGTTTTCAGTATTAGATGTTATAGCGGTAACAGAAATATTATCTGTGAATATTTTTATCTTCTAACCATCACAGCCTGATGACAGACAGACGGACAGTGGAGTCCCTTTAGGTACGCAACATTTATGGTACCTATTTATATACTTTTTTACCATGTTACACTCGTATGGCATTATCTTCAACCAAAACAGAAATTAGAGTATAAACACATCCATAAATAGGCACCTAGAATTCAAAGCACGTTTAGGATAGCGCGAGAAACAGTACATAGTACATAATGGCTACATCACAGGATCTACCCAGACTAGCTAAACTTTTGTTATAACTTCACTAATTTGCTGCCAACATCGGTGTAGGTAAAACTTGACAGCGGCCATCGACATGCTTAGTCCAGGAGACCACACCGGTGAAAAGTCCGGTATGCCCACTCTTAACCATGGGCAATCGAGTCATACAAGAAGTTAAGTACCTACTTCACAAGATACGATGTAAAATAAAATCATTTCTAAGAAACGCTACTTTCTTCGAGTCTAGGACGTGTCCACAAGATGATTAATTGTCTAGCTCTTTTCTTTGGCGTTTCTTTTTTTTTTATCCACAACGAGGAAGCTCTTGGCCTGTATCTCTGTAAGTGATGATCAGGCCGAAGGTGGAAGCGAGCTTCACCCGGAATCCTCAACCACGGAGGAACTGGCTATTTTACATCTAACTGCCGGAACACAACAATGCTGTTAACATTGTTGTTATGGCGACAGACTTAGGTAAGATGGTGGTAGCTAGCCAGGCGGACTTAAAACAAGCCCTACCACCAACCAAACCGAACAGAAAAATCTGCCCCCACTGAGAATCGAACCCGGGACCTCTGCGTCTGAAGCAGGTGGTCTTACCACTAGACCACAGAGGTGGTTTCTTCTCATCATCATCAGGTATTTCAGTCTCCATTGTAGTCCATACGACCCTCTTTCATTTACTTACTAGAGACAAGTTTTTCTTTGTCTCAAGCCCATTTTTACCATCAATCCCTAATTTTTAACACTTACTCATCAGGAATTTTGTGTTCATAGGGGTCACTTAAAAACTAAGGATTTATGGTGAAAACGGGCATCACTCTCCACCTGCAGGAGCACGACTCTAAATAAATTACCAGAGTCAAATGGAGGATTTAGCCTATTACTCCTCACGTTGATCAAAAAGTTCGGTTTTTCTTCTATCAAGTTAAGCTTCAACCACACCAACGCGTGCAGAAGGCTAATCACAGGTCGCGCGACCTATGACAGTTCAGGCGACCTGTCATCGCATTTGATCGCACCGTGATCGCGATGGCAATCTGCACGCATTGGTGCAATGTGTGTGGTTAAAGCATATATTAAGTAAGTTTGTATTACTGGAGTCAAAAAACTCATAATACAAGAGTACAATCAACCCCGTGTTACTTTTATTTGTACTCTACTGTGGTTACTTATAATATCGAGATAAACCTTAGGCGAAGTTCCCAGCACTTTTTTAATATTCACCCCGTGAAGTGTCAACAAAGTTTAAGGCTTAACCAACGAGTAGGTAGAGAACAGACAAACTATTTCTTACAGGCTCACGATTAAAGTGCCTAAGGGCTGATTTTTCAATTGTCGGATAACTTTTAACTGAAGAATAGGTTTGGGATATTGACAGTTTCAGTATGCGAAATATGTCAAAATGACAAGTTTATTCTTCAGTTAAAAGTTAACTGATGATTGAAAAATCAGCCCTTAATCAATCACTATGATGTGCACCATAGTTAAAGATAAACATAACTGATAACTATTAAACTACTCCGGATGATAATTTGTAGTTTCAGCTCAATTTGTGCCTCCCTTTTCATCATTATCATCATCATTTCAGCCATAGGAGGTCCACGTAAACATGATGGTGATGAACAACACCTCCTCTAATGATTTTCATAATGGCCGATTGGTAGGTCGTTGGTCCACCTTGTGGGTGGACATCCTACGCTGCGCTTTCCGGTACATCCCTTTTAATGCTGCTATGTAATTGACTAGGTATTCACTTAATAGACATGATAGCTACCCCACAATTAGGTTGAGACCGGTGATCTACCAACAGTGTTTTTGTTCAATTTTTTTTATGTTTCTCATGAAAAAGCTTCAAAAAGTCCTAAGTTACGACAAAATATAATACCTGTACGTAACTATATTGTAGGTCTTCTGTACTTCATAAATTCTGTGGCAGTTCTGCGCTTGGTGTAACTAAGTATTTAGTTGCGCTAAGAGGCGGTTCACCTTTTTGTACGGATAAGTTCTGAAGAGGGATAGCTAACTAAGAGGGATAGAGTAGAGAACAGCTGAAATTTTGTTATGTAGATATAGTAGGTATAAGCACAGATTACTAATAAGTAAGAACACAGAATAAAATTAACACCTACCTACCTACTGTTAGAATTTTATGTTACTTAATGCAAAGTAAAGCAGTAAAGTGATATTTTAGTCAACGCTCCTGCATTTTTTTTTTGCCATTTAGGTAGATTTTATTCTCGTTTGCCCACTTACACTGTACATAATTTTATTGGTTATTAGTGATTTGTAACTGTTACCGACAAGCTGAGTTTTCAGTTACTGCATGGGTTACTTACCGATAAGTTGAGTTATTGTGAAAATAGGTTTTCAAAAAAATTAAATAAGTTAGGTTTCATTTCGTGAAGTATTAAATGCCACTAAAATTTCAGCGCAAGGCGAACCTTTTAAAAAACCCTAACAATAAGTAAATCAATTGTTCTTTCTTATGATATCAGTATTCAGTTTATGATGAAGCTTATCATTTTCGTGGCTGGCTAGAATCCAATTTCGTTGGACCAAGCCAAGCTTTGTTAGTTCCTACTACAATCGGTTTTGCTTTGCACAGTGACACCACATTCACGAAGGGGAACCTCCAGACCCTCTGAACTAAATAAAAGAACAAGCCAATTTAGACTGAAAGCGATGTCAAGATTAAAGGAATTTAATTTCGATAACTTTGTCAGATCTGCTTTGTGAAAAATGCCGACCTGAGTTAGGCAAAGGTAAATTAACGTTCTTGGTTATTTGTGAGATCAATGACAATAGAGATGAATGAATGATTGTTATCTTCAGACTCGATAAGAAGACCTCATCATCATCATTAATTTCAGTCATAGGACGTCCACTGCTGAACATAGGCCTCTGAGAAGACGTACTACTCAATAATCGTTCATCATCATCATCATTTCTGCCAATGGCAAGTGCATGCCTTCGAAGACAAAGGGGTGGCAATATCTCTCGCTTTTCTCCAACCACTGCCAACTTGATAACTTATTTATAAATTAACTAGCTTTTGCCAACGGCTTCACCCGCGTGAAACATACAAACTTCCAACCCCCGTTTTACCTCCTTAGGGGTGGAGTTTCGTAATATCCGTTCTTAGTGGATGTCTACACCCTACAAGGAACCTACCTGCAAAATTTCAAGTTGGTAGGTGTTATGGTTGCTGCGATTTCGTGATTAATCAGTTAGTTAGTTACCTACCCTGCTTGATGAACAAAGTCTGCCCATCCCAACGTGTTAGCTGGTCTCTTTAGAGGCCTCATCTCATTCACATCCAATAACTTAGCATATTCTATGCATGCACTGCAGGTGGGCTTGGATGTTGCATTAGTGCAATTGGATAGTGCTGACTCAAACACCAACCGCGGACAGACTGTTCCGCAAATAACCAAACCACAGACATAGTGCTGCCATAATAGAGGTACATGAAGAAGACTTGGTTTGAAAACCAGCTGGCGTACTTAGGTTTAGGTTTAAAGAACATTTATTTGTCATTAAAAACCTTACAGTCACTTACCTACATGAACAATTAACAAATTTTATGTAGGTCTAGGTAGGGAGTAATTCACAAGCTGTCCATTAGCTAGCCAGAACAAGCAGATGTGCTACTTACTTGGCGGATAAAACCTAAATAAAAACCCTGAAGTATTAACGTATAAACATAAAAAATACCTTCAGGAGTTCAGTAGATTCTTATAACTTAGATCTAGAAGGTGCTTGTAGTTCAGGAGGTGCTTGTAGCTCAGGGAGTGCTTGTGGTTCAGGTGCTTCTAGCTCAGGAGGTGCTTGTAACTCAGGAGGTACTTGTGGTTCAGGTGCTTCTAGCCCAGGAGGAGCTTGTAGTTCATCAGGTGCTTGTAGCTCAGAAGGTTTTAATAGCTCAGGAGGTATTTGCACTCGTAGCTCAGCTCACCACAGTGGCATACTATGGGCTGGCAGGGAAAAAACCTCAACTAAGTACTTATACTTGTTGCGGGATGCGCATGAGCCTACCGTATCTATTACCATTAGTTGGAGCCGTACCGAGTTGCAGTTTAATTAAAATTATCCAACGACTGTACTGCGGTTTTTGTCGAGAATTTTGCGGTAAAAATCTTCTGAATGCGTGGCGCTCGTGTAGTGTGATGAGGATTTTGTGTACGCTCCATTTTCAAGTCTTTTCAATTAAGTTTAACGACTGCGTAAATACAATGGGAAGCTGAATTTCATTCCAAGCAAGCTGAAAAATAATATTTTAACAGTTTTAACATAAAATTGTATTTTGAGCTCTTCTTCTTCGTCGCTACACTCATGTGCATGTGGATTGAGTGATCCTTGCTTCAATCTTAACAAAAATCGAGGAAGTTTTACTTAAAATATGTTAAAACATTGCGATGAAGTTTAAAAATTTGTTAAACCTAAGATAAAAATGTTATGGCCAATAAATAGGAGCACTCATACCGCACGCTTTAAGAAAACGTCAACATGTTTATTTCAGAAAATAAAGCCTTTCCACTTCTTTTTATAGTATTGAAAAATTGTTAAGAATATGTTAAAACTATTAACAAATTCAGAAATTCCTTGCACGTCCCGTTCCAAAGTTATGACGATTATTTAGGATCACTCACACCGCACACGGGCCGTATGAGTGCTCTTCAAAATAATGACTTTTTATTAATAAATACGTTTTATTTCTGTTGGGAAATGTGTGCAAACTGACGAGCGAATTTGTTAAAGAATAAGTGTGACAAAACTTAAAAGCTGAAGGAAGAAATTAACCTTTATTCTTTCCTCCAATATGCCGTGTGAGTGATCCTTACTTTTACCTCTATCTGCTCATATGTAGTTCGTAGGCAGACTGAGATAGTATCTAAAATTGTTAATTGTTTTTAACAATTATTTGGCATATATTTTGCTTTTATTAAGAATCGTCATAACTTTGGAACGGGACGTGCAAGGAATTTCTGAATTTGTTAATAGTTTTAACATATTCTTAACAATTTTTCAATACTATAAAAAGAAGTGGAAAAGCTTTATTTTCTGAAATAAACATGTTGACGATTTCTTAAAGCGTGCGGTATGAGTGCTCCTATTTATTGGCCATAACATTTTTATCTTAGGTTTAACAAATTTTTAAACTTCATCGCAATGTTTTAACATATTTTAAGTAAAACTTCCTCGATTTTTATTAAGATTGAAGCAAGGATCACTCAATCCACATGCACATGCTACACTCTTGGTAGAGTGGTCGTGGTCGTCACAACTGGTTTGGTGGCAAGCTTCACAATCCTTCGCTATTCCTCCCGTATCAACCTTTCTTGTAGGTACACTCGTGGAGTGGACCATTGAGTGCGGTTTTGACCTGATCGGTCCAGCGCATGGGCGACCTGCCGCGCGCTCTTGTGCCTTCAACCTTCCCCTGTAAGACAAGTCGTTCAATAACTAATTATATGGCCAAAAAAACCGAGAATACGACTTTGGACAATGGAAGAAAGACGCTGTTAGATGTCAAGTTCCTAGATTTTGAGCTACCTTTGTAAAATACTAGGTTTGATCATAAATCGATCATCCAAATTATCATTTAAGTAGGTGGGCATTTTTAGTTGTAAGGGAAAAACAACAAAAACGATAATGAATTATAAGGTCATGTCGCCAGTTCGCGTCTTCCTACCAGTTAGCTATTGCTTTATCTTTATAAGTCTCATTTATCATTGTAGAAATTTGGGAGGAGTATAAAATGGTTCGAGGCCTGAATATTTAAGCAAGTTCTCAGGGAGCATACTTATTATTAATATTGATAACGACCGTTCTTTGAATTTACAATTGGTTATCAAATTACCGGTGGAAAATATTTTTTTAATTAGTCGGAGAAGCAAAAAGCAGCGACTTAATAAGGTACCTAATTTTCCAACTTTATTATTTTTATAATAACGACATCTAGTGACAACATTTTCTTTCATTACAGAATATCTTAGGGCGTAAACCAAAACATTTTAGTGCTACACAAAGCCAGTAGATGGAGTTAAACAACCATTTCTATCATATATTTATTCGACGATGTATTACAAAATTATTTTCTTAGAAGTATTTTTCCAAAGGTTCGCCAAGGATCTGTTCTAGCTTCCTGATGGCGTCTTTAGTGCACGTCTCTATCTTTTGGTCGCCGTCTTCTAGAAGTTCAGCGAGGAAGGGCACGCTCTCTGCTAGAAGTGGCAGCCAACTGCTGCCGAGTTGAGTGGCCATAGACACCAAGGAGTCCAATGCTAGGAGTCTGAAAGAAAAATTTGAAATTATAACCCCTACTAATAGTATAAATGCGAACGTAACTCTGTCTGAATGTCACGCTTTCATGCCAAAATCACTGAGCCGATTGTGATGAAATTAGGCTTGAGATACAGTCCCGGAAAAGGACATAGGATAGTTTTATCCCGGTTTTTGAAACAGGGACGCGCGGGATAAAGTTTTTCTGTGACAGGCAAAATTTCGCTCAGGCGAAGCCGCGGGCAAAAGCTACTTTAGAATAAAATAGAAAGGATATAGATTTTGCTTATGCCAGACAACTGTGAAAGCTTAAAATCCAATGGCTTTAAAAATAAAACGCAAGATGAAGTTAAAATTTTCAAAAAATGTCTAATACTGATTTGGCTTTTTTCCAAGATAAAAGTAATGAAATGAAAGATCTATGTAATTAATTACCTTATATCAGCATCATTATGCCTAGTCTTCAGCAGTATCTGATAATTCAGCAGCTTCCACAAAGAGTCATCGGCTGAAGCCACCGCAAACTGAGAGATGCACGGAATAATAATCTCTTCGGCCCTTGATTTAAGACTCTGAATGCCACCCAGCGTGTTCTCCAGCTGGTCTACCACTGGTTGCATGAGGGTTTCAAACCGGTCTTTGTTTATGAAGTTCTGACTGTCATATAAGAACACTATATGCAACGTCTTGATGATGTATTTGACCAGTGTGATGCATTTTTCCTCGGAATCGTAGAAAAGGTCTTCAGTTTTGCTATTGTTGCATGAGTCAAGGAGATCCGATGCGTTCTTGATGAAGTGCCCAGCGAAAAGAACGAATAAGCCTTTCAGCTGGTCGGCGATTGCACTGCTCAGTCTGAAAGATTAATTAGATATTACAGCACAAATATTACGTTTAAAGTACCAAAATTTATTAAAAATTGTGTGGTTTTAAGGCTCAATTGTTATAGTCAGTATGAAATAATTTGGTACAGACACCTGATGTAGCCAAAAAGTTCACAGCACGTCTTTGTTACAATGAGGGTTTTCGCGATTGAAAAATCCGCCAGATAGGAATACGTAGACGCGAGGTCCAAATGTTGCATGATTGGTGGATTTTGACATATCTGTCAATGGATTTTTCAATCGCGAAAACTCTCATTGGATTAACCTCGTAAGACCGAAGAGTAAATTTTGTCGACTTCTAAGTATCGCCGAATGTGCTTTCAGAAGAACGAATAATTTGTAGTAGTAAACGCCGAGGACTTCGAGTAAAAAAAAAACTATGTTAGAGATTTTCTTTTGCATTCATATTTTCAGGGGCCCTAGATAATAGTGCATAGAGCTTATTTTAGGTGAAAAATAATAGAAAAATGTTTTCTCTTAAAAGAACATTCGGTATTACAGACTTTAAAAATAAAAAGTTAATAAATTGTATTTTTTACTTTAAAGTAAAACATAAATGTAAACTTTTTAATAAATTAATACTACATAAAGATACAATAATGATATAAATAAATGTAACTGAAAAGGTACAAGTGTCTTAATTTTATTTAATGTTTCATAATTAGTACTTTTAAAAGTACTATCGGTTTTATAACATACAATAATGATAGGTTAGAATGTATAAAAAGTAAAGTGAATATTCATGTTAATTATAATATTTATTAAACTAAAAATCATAACATTCTCATGGTAATTTTTCTCAATCATATAATAATTTTAAAAGTCCAATACTCAATCCATCTCAATAGAAAAAAATGTACAAAAATAAAACTTTCACCATCAAGACCGAATGTTCCTTGCAAAGAACTATTATTTTCAAACGAAAAAAAATCTTACAAAACTTCTTCGAATTGGTAAAAATATATTTTTTGCTTGTTTAGCAGTATTTAAACTTAAATTATACTGGTTAGTTTTTCAATTAAACAACGCTTTCGTGAAGAAAAAAAATTATTCGTACATCACGTCCTCTCGGAAGAACCACCTTGTCAAAGAAAAATGATAATTTGACAGTGACATTTTGTTTTTTTTACATTAATAAGTTCGGATACCTGATTTTGAATAATTTAAGCCAAAGACTATCACTCTTTTTGTTCGATAGGCGCGAATTTTTGAACTTAAAATTATCGCTAAAGTTTTAGTTCCTCTGAAGGCACATCCGGCGATACTTACAATTCACCTCCGAAAATGTCTCGGCGTTACTGACTACAAAGTTTTAGTTCCTTCTGAGGCACATCCGGGCTTACGAGGTTAAGGTTGTGTTGTCACCTTTTTGGCCACTTTGGTTGTCACGAACTTTTAGATTCTGTACAAGAACATTTAAATATTATAAACATACCTGTAGAAAGTGATAGCCCTGTCCTTTTGTCCATCCACATTAGTCCTGATGGCCCAATCGTATATCTTAAAGTAGAAAGGCCTGAAACTGGTCTCCGAAAGCTTCAGCACCAATTTTACCAACGCATTCACCACTTCATCTTCTGCGTTGTCGATCACATTAGCGTCTATATCCTTATCTGTTGCGTTGCTTCGCAACTGTAATGCTGACAGGAAGAATGACGTCAGATCTTGCTGCAAAGCCGTGAAGTCAGCAGTCGTCACATTAGCAAAACTTTCAGCCAACACAGACATCACTGGGCCAATGGCGTCATAGTGTTCTCTATCCAACAACAGCTGATGTGTCTCATTCGCAACAGGGATCAGCACTCTCGGCGGAATCGAACTCGCGATTTTCTTCTTAATCGTAACCAATTTCGTCACGATCGCGGACACTTTGCTGCACTCCTGGTCGAACGTCTGCCACTTGGCTAGCAGTATCGCGTATTCGTACAGTATCTTTTGCAAATACGGACTCAAAAACAGAGGGAGGCTTTCAACAATCTTCGATATAGCCGTGACAGTGCTCAGTAGTATAAGTTCGGGGGTTTCTGCTTCCCTTTGCTTCTTCAGAACTTTTATAAGAGCTGGCATAAACTTCCTCAGGCTAGCTAATGCGTGTGCCTTCAGATTGCTGCATAGTTCAGCTAGACATAGCACTACAGAAGCCATGACGTTACTCGTGATGTTCGAATTGCATGTATATTCTGTGACGGTGTCCAGAACCGACTTGAAAGGCTCAGGATTTTCTGACGCCAACATTCTCGTTAGCAGCTTCAGAGAAAGTAACGCAGTTTGTTGGTTCAATTCAAGCTCTTGAGCTGCTGTCTCGTTCTGACTTTCTGATTTGTTCTCAATCGTCTTAATTATATCAAGCAATGCAGGCAGCAGGGAAAACAAAAGATCTTTATTCACGTCATTGAACATTTCTGGACTGAACTGGATTTTGGAGTTCAGTAACTCCATTGATTTCCTTCGGACCGCTTGCAAGGTGTGCTTCAGTAATCCTCTAACAACGGATAAGAACATAGGAGCAGATAGCAAGTTGTTGGTATTGTCCAATAGGTCGTAGCTGTGATGCAACATGACCCGCCAGTACTTGGCAGTTTTCTCGTCATTGAACTTAGAAATGCTTTGGATAAATGTCAGGATGTTAATAATGAAGTTTTTGTAATGAGTCTCCATCGCTTTAATGTCAGTGGCTTGGGAACTGTGTTGGATAAATCTAGATGATGCGAGGCAGTTGTTCATGAATGTAATAATAACGTATTTGTACTGACGGAGCTGAACTGCGGAATGGCCATTTACGCTGAAAATGTCGCTCGGATCGACGTCAGTGTCCATGGAATCTTCGTCTTTCTGAACCGGCAGAGACTTAATGTAGCCCATGAGTTTTATGAAGTTTTCTATCCCTACTTCTGGCGAGAATTCAAGCAGGATATTCTGTCCAAAGTCTAACCTATTCATTGGCGATTCCTGATCAGCCAATGTTCTGTTCTGACGCTTATCTTTCTTCTTTTCGTCATTGAAATGGGTGATGTGTGTCTCCAAAAGTAAGCCAAGGAACACCCAAAGGAATTGGTTCGGGCCGAGGGTCTCCACCAGTTTCTTGTATAGAGGCAAACGTCTATGCTCTGGGACGTGCAAGACCACATCAGCAAATATTCTTAGCACTGGAACTATGCGGTTCTGTAGCTGCTGTAATTCTTTCTCTGAGTATTCTTCGACATCTCTGTCCAATTTCACGAGAATGGGAATAAGGGTTTCAATTATTTTTATTATGATCTGGAAGCTGTAAGCATCGTCATGCCTTAGAACTGATGATCCCATGAATGTAAATATCTCCATTGTATGATGGAGTACTTGTTCCGGGAGCATATACGCAGCGTGAGATAGGAGGATCAAGGCATGATGATGGGTCTGAGGATTCTGTGTTCCTCTGATGGACTGCACTACCAGTTCCACTTTGAAATGAGATTTGAGCGACTTTATCTGGTCTCTGTCCTTGTCATCAACAAACTTCTTGCAGTAATACCACAAAGACGAAAGAATGAGCTGTTTGGTGTACTCCACATACGACTGCTCCTCAAATCTCAAGCATTTGCTCAGCAATTCAAACATCAACGACACAAATGTGCCATCGACAGTCATTTTCTTTTTGTTCTGGACATATTCTAGCATAGTGACCCCCAATTTCCATTCATTTGTTTCAGTGACTTGGTAAGACAACATAGATACTGAGGACTTCTTCTTTTTAGATTCCTTTGCTGCTGGATCAGCTGCAGTTAACATGCTCTGTAATATGGGTTTGAAATCAGAGAAGTTAAGGTGGATTTTCTTCATAACTTTAGCAGCAGAGCTTGCTATCGTCGGGTTATTACTAAAAGCACCAGCTGAAGCGATAAGAAGAACCAAATCTTTAGTTCTCTCATCAGGAACTTTCTTGAAAACATCCTCATCAATTTGCTTCATGATCAAGACACAAGGACTGGTGACCGTTTGTCCTTCTTCAAGAATACATTCTCTGTACTCTTTCAAGCCTACTGTTATTGACTTCCAAATCTGATCTTTCGCGAATGTGGTAATAGTACTGTCGTTGATCTGACTGTAAACATGTTTGAACATGTTCGATTCGTAGATATTGAAACAGAATTTTAAATTCAGCTCATTCTGAGCCAAAGTCTTCTCCAATGATTGTAGAGCAGATACTATGTACGGGAATGTACTTGCACTGTTGATATTGTACAGGAGTTTCAGAAAGCTGGAAGTTATATGAGGTGGGGTGTCAGATGCCAAAATATGAGTGAATTTCGCCAGACAGTTCTTTTTGAATATTTTCGTGGCTGGAGCTGACTGACTCAGAACTGTATTCAAGACTTGTGGTATCTGTTCATGGTCTAACAGCAATTCTTCTTTATGCGCGAGAAGCTCTGTAAATAGTTGTACATAAACTTTGTTTTTATCTGGCTCCAGTCTCAGCAAGTTATTTATTGAGTCGATAGCGCACTGCCGGATTGCCGTAATAGGATTGTTCAAGTTGAATAATATCATCAGAACTACGACATCCGATTCATATAACCATTCAGCATCTTTTAAAGAAAAGAAATTGTTGAGTAGCTTCAAACTTCTCAACTGCAATTCTGGGCCAATCACATCTTTAGCGTCATTCGCGTATAAAATATGGCCGCAAGCAAAGTTAGCAATAAATTCGAATCTCTCACGGGAATTTTTGAAGAATTTCTGTAAAAGTTGTTTCAATAGATTTACGTAATTCTTCTCGTACGAAGGTATTGCACAGCCTGTAATACAGATCTCATACAATCTCCTCACTAGTATAGTTTCATTATCTTCACACACATTGCACCACGGTTTTGGGAGGCTTTTCACAGGCATGTCTTCAATAATTCTCGAAAAAATATACTCAACAACTTCGAAAAGAATCTTATTTTGTTTCGACAACTTGACATATTCTGGCATGATCTTGTTCGAGAATGTCTGGTCTTCGGAACTTGCGACTATCACTCTGTCCTCTACTTCAACAGACTCCAACAACAAGTTTAAAGTGACGGTTATTTCATCAACGGACGCTACTTTAAAAGAGCAGGTTTTCAGGAGTAAAAAGGTGTAGATATCCAGAGTGTTGTTTTTATTTAGCTGATAAACGTCTAGAAGATCGTCAAAGTGCTTCACTCTATCTACAAATAGAGCCTTGAAAACCAATTGATTTAAGACCTCGTGGTTATCTTTGTAAGAAGAGTTTAGGTTTAGGGCTTTAGCCAGTCCCAATTTGCGTCCCCATTTTGCATTCAAAATGTCCCATGCTGTGCGAGCCGATTCCTCACAGTCGGGGAAGAGGTATGGTACCAGAGACAAAACAGTCTCTTGGTTTACTGGCAGAATATCCAAAGAGCAGAGTTTAGAGATAGCAAGGCGGATGACACTTCTCCATTTCTTAGACGTTTTGCTGACAATATTAACCAGCACCTTAGTTGCATCTATTTCATTGAGAGCTTCATTCAAATATTGACTTGGGATTTCCAATGCTGCCGTGACGACGTTAATATCATCATCATTCAACCTGTTCACAATGGAGTCTTTAACAAATTCAACATTTTCAATTTTTAGTGCGTCAAACTCCTTGCTGATATATTTAACTGCTTCAACTCTTAATTCTGGATTGACATTATTAAGGTTTTCAAATAGATAAGTACCACCTACTTGGTGAGCTACTGAAGGTTTGAAACCTAACACTCTGGCCAAGTTAAGTCTTTTTTTAGTAGCACCTTTGTTTTGAGAGCTCATTTCCTGTTTGATTACTTTGTCAAAAGCATCAGGGTATTTATTTTCAATGCTTTTTAGGAATTCCGAGTACCATTCAAGTATTTTAGAGGAACAGTCTTCTTCATCTATTATCTCAATATCACTCTCATCCGCATCTTTTACCTTGACTGCTTTTGGTGATCTGTAGGCATCGAGGACACACCTGAAAATTTGTTGAAAAATAAAATATTATTAATATTATGGTCATGAATATTTTCTCACAAGTGGAATAGCACCACTTTGTTTGAGTGAATAAGAATATCAATTAAAATAATTAATAAAATTAAATTATAGCTTATTATTAACCTGATATAAACTGTATTACTGTCAAGTTCCATCAAAATCAGATGAGTAGATTTTGAATGAAAGACATACATTAATATAAAAGACTAAACAGGACATTTGGTAAAGACTTTCTACAAGACAACAATAAGAGAAAATAAATTAACTTACTTGACAATAGATTCTGGTTGTTGATTCTTCAAATCCACTTCATCAATCAGTGTTTGTGGCAACTGTCGGAACCTTGTGAACTGTTCCGTATCTTTTTGCAGTAACCGAAGAACACTTGACAGAAACGCTAGCACAAACGGCTGAATGTTCTGCTTATGCTCCACAGATCTCTTCATATATCCGCACAGATCGTTCATTATATCCAATGAAATG
The DNA here is from genome assembly GCF_004193835.3 of Ostrinia furnacalis. Classification (NCBI taxonomy): domain Eukaryota; kingdom Metazoa; phylum Arthropoda; class Insecta; order Lepidoptera; family Crambidae; genus Ostrinia; species Ostrinia furnacalis. Next base: position 805,172 of record NW_021130774.1, on the reverse strand, counting down.
TTATTCAGAATAGTCTCCGACATATGCTTCATGTGAGTTTGGTGGGCATATAGCATAGTAATCAAAATAGCTATATCATAAGTCATATCAAATTCTGTGGTCAGTAGTTTAAGAACAATATCGTTAAGAATCTCACCTTTAAGAGTAGCCTTTGTAAATAAAAATCCCAAAACAATGTAGGCTGCTGAACGAAAATCTACAATAGACGATTCAATAGCCTTCAACACTGTGGGTAGGAGAGCGTTAATCGTCCCTTCGTTAACATGTTTCCCACTCTCTAATACTCCCAAAGCAGTTTGACAGAAGAATGCAAACACAGTGTTCAGCTGAGAAGATCGTTCACCAAACTCTTTAACATACTTCAACGTCATCTTTGCAGTAAACTGCAACGAAGCAGAGTTGGACAGACAATGATTGTACCAAACTTGATTACTGAGTGGAACTCCATTCTTCTGCATTGGTCGCAGCCAATTCCACCTGTTCGTATTAGCTTTTAATGGCATAATTTGTATGAAACGGACAAAAATGTTGGATCCATGGTACGGCAGTATCAATGCCATGATCGCATCCTGGTTGTACTCGTGAATATGGTACCTGTTCACAAGCCATTCTAGTGCTTTGTGTGAAGATTGGAGTAAGAAGTATGGAGAGATTTGTAATAAAAACTTTTCAATAGTTTGATCAAGATTTTGGTTGACTTCTTTGCTTTGGACGGCTCTTTCAAATTCCTTGGACGATTGACTGAATAGGGAGTCTTCATAAACTCTAAATCCTTCGTATAACGCTATCAAATCATTCAGCCCGCTCAGACCAATCTCATAGAAGGTGTCCCTATCCTTGAGGCCGGCTTCTTTTGGGTCAAAGAGTAAGGATGCCTTCTTCTTACCCTCCTTATAAATTGCAGACTGCGGAGCTGACAGCTTTTTCAGCTGCTCCGATAACGAAGTGGCTGCCATTGTGTTAGAATTGATCCTTACTTTTAAATCTGAAATAAATAATACCACGACTAAGAAACATAACCTAAATAAAAGTTTGCTAAAAACTGTTTTTGTGATTCAAACTTACGGTTGGGTAAAGAACGCAAACCATAACATGCGTTGCTTCAAGATGTTTTTCTAGGATTTTTCGATTTTTATAGCACTTTTTCGAAATTCATCACAATAAAATCACAACAACAAATCCACGTTTTTCGTGGTTTTTGACAAAAAACTGACAGTTGACAGATCTAGAGATGAGGCATGTTGGATTATGTATGTCATCGGAAAATAACAAGACTCGTAAGTTGATCAATTTTCTAGGAAGTTGATCAACTCTCGGAAAATAACAAACGGCAGTTGAAATGTACTATTTAACGCATCGAATTTTAGCTAATTGGTCAACTTACGGTACCTAGCCGTAATTTAATAATTAACTATACAGTGTGAGTCACGTTAAAGTGTACATATGAAAATAGATGAAACTAGACCTATTTTTATCGACAAAAAAGAGGTCAAAAATTTTTTGAGATTTTTTTTGAATTTTTTATAGAATTTTTTTTCTTCCAATTACTTATTGTAAAGAAAACGTAATAACTTTTAAACTAAGCGGTATATCCTGATAAAATAAAAACAGTAATAATGCTAAATAACAGGCGATACTAAAAAAATACATAAAATACACAAAAAAGGCCAACAAATAATAAAAAATGATACTTTTTGAATAAAATCTGCTTTTAAATTCGTGTTTTTTTGGTTATTTGATAAATTTCTCCAAAAAATGCCCCTATAACCGGTGGTTTTTATTACTTTGTATTATTCTCTATCGTATTACCTTCGTAAAACCAAAAATCGCATGTCTCTATCCCTATCACAACGTTTGCAATGATCGTTTGAACTAAGCCTCTCCGGGCGCGCCATTCAAAGCTTCGTTAACAACGAAACTGAAAATGGCTCTATATTTGTAATTTTGATAAAGACAAGTTAGATTTCAAATAAAAACAAAAGATTTCAAAGTAAAATAAACATTTTAGTTAAAATTAAAATTGTCTCTACCTGTAGCGGAGAATAATGTTGTGGCAGGCCTTTGTTCAAACGATCATAGCAAATGTTGTGATAGGGATAGAGACATGCGATTTTTGGTTTCACAAAGATAATACGATAGAGAATAATAAAAAGTAATAAAAACCACCTGTTATAGGGGCATTTTTTGGAGAAATTTATCAATTAACCAAAAAAACACGAATTTAAAAGCAGTTTTTTTTTCAAAAAGTATCATTTTTTTTTATTTGTTGTCATTTTTTGTATAATTTATGTATTTTTTTAGTATCGCCTGTTATTTAGCATTATTACTGTTTTTATTTTATCAGGATATACCGCTTAGTTTAAAAGTTATTACGTTTTCTTTACAATAAGTAATAGGAAGAAAAAAAATTCTATAAAAAAATTAAAAAAAATCTCAAAAAATTTTTGACCTCTTTTTTGTCGATAAAAATAGGTCTAATTTCATCTATTTTCATATGTACACTTTAACGTGACTCACACTGTATTGCTACAAGTAAAATCATCCACAAATGGGCCAATCGTTGCCCAGTGTACTATTTGACGATACACTATTATCCGTCACTTAATACACTTTTCTCTGATTGGTCGACAGACACTTAGATTATGTTGTTTTAATATTTACATTTTAGAGATAGGGATATTAAAGTTCGTCTATGCTATACAGGGTGACTGGAACTGAANAGAATGAATACACTACAGCTTTGTTGTGTGAGTAAAAAATACAGCATGTTCCATTATGTAAGACGAAATGAATTTTTATTTTTGTTAGAAAATGTAACTTTGTAAAATCATTATAAAACACATACTCAAATTTGGTGAACTTGTTCAGTGTACCGTATAGATGCCCCCATTAAAAGGAATGTAGCTAGTTTAGAAGGACCCTGTATACCTACTTCTTGGCACTTATAATACCGACATACATAATTTAAAAAAGTCTTCAAGCAAGAACACTTGACTTCAAGTTTTTTAACTTTCTAGAGTAGTCCTGAATAGATCCTTAAATCATTTTGACTGTCATAATCGATTACAGTAGGTAGCGGAACTGTAATTTCCAGTTCTTTTGTTGAATAGTCTTATACTTTCGCAAAAATGTTCTTTTTTTTTGGCTCCTTTAAAGAGGTGTAAGTTTCTTTCCCTTCGGCTAAAAGGATAACGTACATAGCACCTTTACAAGTAGCCTCAAACATAAAGCATAAAGCATACCTTTACCCATTTTACCCAATCATCGAACTGAGAAAAATCTGAAATCCGACATTTATCACCTTCTTCCATCCATGTCTTCAATTATTATCTTCGTTCGAAAAACAATCAAAAAAATATATTTTAGCCTATTTACTTATTTTGATCAGAGTGTTTAAAATAATCAAAGTCACTCACGTACTTACTTTTTCCGAAAGAATCCAATAGGCAGGTTTGCAGTACACCAAAATGTTATCACATTATCTGCACCATGTAACAGCAGTTTTTGTACGTTAGCTGGCATATAAAACTATAGGAGAGGTGTACATAATGGATCTGCAATAATGTGTGGCAATACGGCTCGGAAACGTGGCATCTCAATATAGGCCTTATAAATAAGCTCAAAATTGCACAACGTGCTATGGATAGGGCTATGCTCGGTGTTTCTTTACAAGATCGAATCAGAAATGAGGAGGAGATCCGTAAACGAACCAAAGTCGTTGACATAGCCCAACGGATTAGCAAGCTAAAGTGACAATGGGCAGGGCACATAGTACGCAGAACTAATGGCCGACGGGGCAGCAAGGTTCTGGAGTAGAGGCCACGTACCGGAAAGCGCAGCGTAGGACGCCCACCCACAAGGTGGACCGACGACCTCATAAAGGTAGCAGGAAGGCGCTGGATGCAGGGCACCACCAAGCGGCCATTGTGGAAATCATTGGGGGAGGCCTATGTTCAGCAGTGGACGTTCTATGGTTGAAATGATGATGGATGATGAATAATGTGTAGAAGAGGGTTACGGTTATTTCCATTTATGATGGAATTATTTGACTAACTGAATGGAGAGCCATAAAAATGTATTGTTTACTATATGGTTTGAAACCCTTACTGAACCCAGTACCTACTGTAATCGATTATGACAGTCAAAATGATTTAAGGATCATCTATTCAGGACTACTCTAGAAAGTTAAAAGACTTGAAGTCAAGTGTTCTTGCTTGAAGACTTTTTTTAATCATGAATGTCGGTATTATAAGTGCCAAGAAGTAGGTATATACCTAGGTAAAGGGTTGATCTATCTTNTTACGATTTGGCCTTGATATAAATGCATATTAGTGTTAAATTTGACTTATTACTTATTAATCAATAAACTTAAGTGAGAAAAATTCAATAAAAATAAAGAAAAGATACCAATTGAAATAATTATAAAATTATTTGTTTTCACCCGGTGTAAACACCCACGGGTGGAATGAAACGGGTTTTTATTGGGTTTTTACCCTCATGTGGGTTTTTACCCGGGTGGAAACCCATCTCTAATTATTACCACACAAAACAACAATTGCTAATTTTACTACTGTGAATAAAGAAAATAGATAGATTTGTTTACGTTTAAACCGGTAATGGCGGCGGCCGGGTGGCGGGGAGCGGTATAAAAGCACGGGAGTCTTTTAACCAATCAACGTGCACCTTGCCTTTGTCGGATGATTTAACGGCAAGACGCCGTAAATTAATCAACTTACTAAAATACATACGTTATATAGTACATTTCAAATGCCGTTTATTATTTTCCGAGAGTTGATCAACTACCTAGAAAATTGATCAACTTACGAGTCTTGTTATTTTCCGGTGACATGTACACAGATCACAGAGTCAATACTTGTACTAAATTCGATACTAGTGCATAATTCATCATTTCAATTTCTGCCCGGCCGGGAATCGAACCCGGGACCTCTCGGCATAGTAGGTAGTCCGTTCTGAACCACTACACCAAACGGCCGACAATATACTTCGTTTAATAAAAATAATTAGACATAAAACAAAATATAATAATATCAGTATCAATGAAAGTAAAATGCAAGGTAGAAAGAAAATTAGGCCACGAGCATGACAGCCGAAGGGTGGAGGAGGAGGGTGGAGAGGTCGGTCGGAGTCGAGTATCGGCCTGTACTCGATAACTCGACGTCTGAGGAACGCTGGTTCGAATTCGAACCCCACTGGCGCACACCGCCGATAGGCTAGTTTCCTAAAAAAATAGTTCGTAAATTAAATTAAAATTAAAAAATAATTTACGTCATTAATAATCAAAAAATAACATGTCATCACAAGTAATTATTACAAAGTTTTCATGCGTTGAAGTTCCGCGTGACGTCATAAAGTGCTACACTGTTAAGCACGCTTTGACGTTACGGGCTTCATCTTTTGAACTTTGTCGCGCTTTATCTCTACCAGACAGTTTTCGTTAGTTTGAGCACATACTAACAAATTAAAAGCCGACGCAACTATCGGCTGACTAATGGGACTGTTACTAATTTGAAAAATACATAAATGATAGATTTTTTATTCAGAACAACAAATTAAATGTCACAGTCATGTGCATAACTGTTACGAGATTATGAATGAGAAACGGCAAATATTCCTAACTTGCAAAATGCAAGATTGAATGAAAAAGTATACCTACAAGGTATAATTTGAAAATGTTTAACAATGAACCAGTTCAGTGACTCGGTAAACATATCGGGTTTTAATGATATTACGTTCCGTCCGTATTTTTTTGCTGCACAACTCTAATTTCTCCGTGTCAAAAATGTCATTGTTATCAGGCAATGGGGGCGTTTGGCTAAAAATAGAATTTGTTAGAAATTGTAGGCAAAATGGCGATGGCTTTGGCAACTGCCAAAAACTTTAGCGTGTTTTCGGCGACGATACGTTTTTTTAACTTCAACAGTGACGTTTTACATTTTTTTAGCATTGATAGCACTTACCGCTAACTAACCGAACCTCATTATTCTTAAAGCGCTAATAATTCTATTTTCGGCCAAACGCCTCCACTTTGTCAAACTCATCAATCAAATTTATTCATTCATGTTTTGTTTGTTTTCGTCTTGTCGCAAGCTGCTATCATTGCAAAATTTACGTAAATTATGTCCTTCCCCCTTTGATTGTTTTGAAAACTATTTCTGACGATAGCAGCTATTTATTTACGTCTATCAATACTCGTGTGTATCTCACTATCTCGTTCGTGTTTATGCAGGACGGGTTGGTAGGGTTTTCATTGTGGTTTCTTTGTTCTCAGATCAACAAAAATGGAATTAAAATTGAGTTTGTTCGGCATACTACTCCTTGCGTATCAAATTCTTTGTTATAAACCTGTCGTTTTGATACATGGCATCATGACGGGAAGTGGAAGTATGGAAATGATATCACACAGGATTCAAGAGGTCAGTACTTGAAACTTCTATCCGTAATTCATTAATTTAGAAGGCATATTAATTTTGCCTTTAATTACTACGATAGTAGTATAAAATTGTTAAAAATAATTATTAATTTTAAACTAATAAAACATCAGATTTTGGTGATTTTATTATCATTAAGGGATTACAAGGGATACAACCTTCAATAGTAGTTACACTAAAAACATACACTGTGACGTAGTTTACTCTTTATGACTGAGGTTTGGCCTTTAAATACATTTTTTTTCTTTTTCTGGAATTAGACCTTACAAACATTATAGAATAGCATCAAAATCTTTATCAGGTCAAATTATAAAGAACCTAGTTATTTAATTTTTAGCGTTAAGAGTCGCATCTCAAACTAATTTAAAAATTATAAATAACTTGAAAAAATCGAACTGCCTAAGGCGGGAATTGAAACCACGATATAAAGAACCTTCTTGAAAAAAGACTAATTTCACACTACTATGATTTCCAGAAACATCCTGGCACGATAGTGTACAACGTGAATCGGTTCGAAAGCTGGTCCAGTTTGGAAACGATGTGGCATCAAGTGCTTGAGATTGGTCTAGACGTGGCCAACATTTCGTCCAGACACCCTGAAGGGATTAATCTTATTGGTAAGTAAGAATGAAGTAAGAAATCATAGAATATTATGTTATTGTGTTAGGGATATGTCTGTTAAAGTAAATAAATTAAAAGAACATGGTATTCTGTAATGAAAATTAGTTGTTTTAGTCCCAATTATGCTGTACGATTTAAAAAATTTAAATGTAGCAAGGATGTGAATGTGGTGGTATCCAGGAAGATCCATAATTCACCACATTATATTTATGTTAATTGATTCGAATCATGTTTTATTCATAAAGATATAGACATTTGTCATAAATAAAACAAATAATGCACGATTCTTAATAATAATATCATTATTTCTGCTTGAAAAATTTAATTTTGTAGTAGCAAAAACAATTTTCTACACTCGCGAGCAAAAGTATGGAATCACTTACATGAAGTTGTTTCCACGCGATCTTGTGTACTAACGAATTTGTTAGTAACAAAAAAAGTAGCACCATTTTAAAGATTAAACTTTTAACTTTAAATTGATACCAAATTCATTTAAATCACACCAGTATTTAAAAAGATGTCCCGGCTGATGTGAAGAAGTAACGAAAAAGACATGTATCAACTGTTTGATACGTCGCGAGTTGCGGCCTATTTACCCCCCATAAAAGCAAGTACTTTCGGATTTTTGCTTTCACACGTTGATCCATACACATCTCCGCTTCTTTTGACACTTTACCTGGGATTCTACACCTTCAGAAGCAGCACAAATCGTTGCACTATTGCAAGAAGGGCTCAGCCAGGGGGCTGTCGCACGTCAGCTCCACATAAGCCAGTCCTGGGTTTCGAAAGTTTGAAGACGCTTTCGGGATACCGGTGGCTTTATCCTGAGACCAAGTTCTGAACATTGCCGGTGCACATCGCAGAGGGAAAACCGTTTTTTCATGTCAACTTCTCTACGAAATCGTCATTTGACTGGTATCGACGTCCAGCAAGAGCTCAGAAATGTTCGTAGGATAGCTGTTAGCGAGTGGACAGTTCGTCTAAGATATGAGCAATAAAATTTGACTCCAAAAAGGCCTGCCACAGGCTGGAAACTGACGGCAGGTCACCGACAAGCACGCTTTCAATTAGCTCGCACTCGGAAGGCGAGTAATGGAGGCGAGTTTTGTTCTCCGATGAATGCAGACTGTTTTTGCAGTGCAGCAGTCGAAGAGGTCGGGTCTATAGACGGCCTGGGGAGCGATTTGTGCAGTGCTGGTTCGCTAAAACATTGGCTTATGGGGGTGGCTTGCTCGACTTCCCATCGAGATGTGTAGGAGCAAATTGAAAGCGTGCTTATCGGTGACCTGCCGTCAGTTTCAAGCCTGTGGCAGGCCTTTTTGGAGTCAAATTCTATTGTTTATATCTTAGACGAACTGTCCACTTGCTAACAGCTATCCTACGAACATTTCTGAGCTCTTGCTGGACGTCGATACCAGTCAAATGACGATTTCGTAGAGAAGTTGACATGAAAAAACGGTTTTCCCTCTGCGATATGCACTGGCAATGTTCAGAACTTGGTCTCAGGATAAAGCCACCGGTATCCCGAAAGCGTCTTCAAACTTTCGAAACCCAGGACTGGCTTATGTGGAGCTGACGTGCGACAGCCCGCTGGCTGAGCCCTTCTTGCAATAGTGCAACGATTTGTGCTGCTTCTGAAGGTGTAGAATCCCAGGTAAAAAGTCAAAAGAATAGGAGATGTGTATGGATCAACGTGTGAAAGCAAAAATCCGAAAGCACTTGCTTTTATGGGGGGTAAATAGGCCGCAACTCGCGACGTATCAAACAGTTGATACATGTCTTTTTCGTTACTTCTTCACATCAGCCGGGATATCTTTTTAAATACTGGTGTGATTTAAATGAATTTGATATCAATTTAAAGTTAAAAGTTTAATCTTTAAAATGGTGCTACTTTTTTTGTTACTAACAAATTGGTTAGTACACAAGATCGCGTGGAAACAACTTCATGTAAGTGATTCCATACTTTTGCTCGCAAGTGTATTTATCAATGAACAGCTCTATCAAAAGATTTTTCAATCACAATAGTCATCTATATATTATGTTTATAATAAATCCTAGTAAAACAGTGACTGGATATTGTTTATACATACATTCGTAAACATTCATTCAAATGCCCTCATCAGGTATGTGTAAACTTTTGCTTATTAATCAAGCACTTGAAGAGTTGAAGTAGGTACCTATTATTACGATTTTGTGTTAATAAAGTTATTCTTATTATTTCTTTTTCTTAAATTATTAACATAATCATGTTTCATTTGTTTTAAATTGTTTTCCAGGGTATTCCCAGGGTGGCTTGATAGCGCGAGGCATAGTACAAACATTTTCAAATGTGTCTGTTGACACATTTATATCGTTGAGCTCACCACAAGCTGGGCAATATGGAGGTATGTGTTCTGATAAGATTTTTTTAAATATTATTACAGTAACAGAATATTTTAAAAAACTTTATTCTCCATCCATATTTTTAATTAATCCAATCTATTACAAACTATTAAAATGCTTGTCTAGATTACCCCAATATAAAATATCATTTATAAATAGTCCATGACCTAATATTATGAAAAAGAATATCGAAAAACTGAACATTGATACAATTTTTTTTATTGTAGAATGTTAAATTATTAACACAATTGGCAACCATTATGGACTTATGGTATTTTTGCATCATTGTAAATTATTTAGTTAATTTAACCTTTACTTTCTTTATAATTTCAGCTGGATTCCTCCACCTAGTGTTCCCTGGCCTAGTCAAAGACACGGTATGGGAGCTGTTCTATTCCCGGGTGGGTCAGCACACGTCTGTAGGCAACTATTGGAACGATCCCTACCATCAGGAGCTGTACGAGACCTATAGTGTGTTCCTGCCGTATATTAACAATCATATCAAGTAAGGAACACTTGTATGCTAATACCTTTTAAAGGCTATTATTACTGCCATGCTAGCAATATCAGTAGTAACTCTCAGAACATAGAGGGCAAAATCTCGTAACGCCCGAAACGCACACTTTTCGACTCATATTTTCGTTATCCTACATTCTAAGCTGTACAAACTTTATTATTTAGATAAAACAACTCAAAACGGACAGATTATGGCACTAACATTATTAAAATACTATTTCAATGAAATACAAGAAATTGTTGAATATGTGTGTACGAACGTAACACCCGAAACGATGGAATGACCCTCCATTTTTTGATAAAACTATAATGAGCTCTATTTCAAATGAGCTGAGAGGACTTTTAACAGCAAAATATTGGAGTTACTGCCGATATCGCTAGCATGGCAGAATAGTAGTGAGTATACAAAAACCTTAGAGTATTTCTTCTCAATATTTGTATGGCCAGGTCTGGGATAACTAGAGTATTTCTAGTAAATAAAAAATACTAATGTATTAATCTAAAAATAATGTCACAAGTAATAATCTTAAGTATCAAACTATATCAAAAATAGCTGATTCAAATTTAAAAAAAAAATCGGCAACTACTGGAACAATCCCTACTATTGTAGGAAATAGTACTTCAAGTTTAAGTTCATCCATTAAGTTTGTTCATATCAAGTAACGCTGTACTTTACCAATAGAGGTCGCTGTTGAGAATGAAATCCACAACCTACAAACTCCTAAGAATAGAAAATAAAAATATATTCATGCATAAATATTTTTGTATCAAGCTACTAAAATAATTAAATTATTCAGTAGCATTTTAATATGATGCAAAATTGCAAACAAATTGCTCAGTGCCAAAATAATATCATTGACTTCCAATGAAAGTTTATAAGAAGAAAAGAAAATACTCTAAAAAATTTTAAAACTCAGGCGAAGTTACGGAACGAAGCTAGTTTTCGAAAATTCTACGTCATTATTTCTATGCCAATGTCTCGCACTACTGGTGCCAACTATGTGATCGCGAATTTCGCCCATCCTGTCAGCCGGTTCCATGGTGTAATGGTTAGCACTCTGGACTCTGAATCCAGCGATCCGAGTTCAAATCTCGGTGGAACCTGTCTTTTTGTTTTTTATAAATACATTTCTGATGTAGTTTTTATTTTATTTTTATCGTCATTAAAATTTTTGGGAATATTTTTTTAATATATTTTTTTTACAATTATTACGAGCATTGCTAAATTTTTATTAGTCTGTGGATTGTTATTATTATTTTACTTAAATTAATAATAAGTACCTAATTGTTTTTTTTCATATTTAATTTAATTTTAATTTATGTTTTCAATAATTTTCAGGTCTGCAAAAACAGATGATTTCAAGAACAATCTCCTAAGACTGAAGAGGTTGGTCCTCATCGGAGGTCCCGATGATAACGTCATCACTCCGTGGCAAAGCAGGTTTGTAAAGAAAATATTGTTATTTTAACTTCCCTCTATAATTCACTGCTTTAGGTAGAATTAATACAGATTGGTCCTAAAACTGAAGGTTATAAACAATGTTTTGGTAATAATAATAATGCTACTTTCTCAAGTATTGATCATTATTATGAGTGAGAATGTTGCAGTTTCAAGTCTCTTTTTTTAGGAATGAGCAAATTTTTGTAAAGGATGGATTATTTAAATTACGTAACTATACTTAGTTGACCGATCAGCTGTTACTATTTGTTTGGGAAATGCATTTATTTTTCAGATTTTAGTCCTATGCAAAAAGTTATTGTATCAAACGCTGACCAAATTCAAAATACTTTTATAAGTATGACCCTTTTTCAGGGCACTAATATAAATAAACATTCCAAATACAAATATATCTTGCCCTCCTCTACCACCACTTCGAGACAACATGTCATCGGCTGATGCTGAGAAGTGAAGTGAGGGTGACCTTTTCGGATCAGATGAATGTTTTTTTCACTAAGAATGATTTTTTTCTTTTTCCAGCCAATTCGGCTACTACGACGCGAACGAAACTGTGATAGAGATGCGAGGGCAAGACATTTACAAGGAAGACCGTATAGGGCTTCGGGCACTGGACGCTAGCGGTCGTCTCCATATTGTGACGACACCTGGCGTTAACCACTTCAGCTGGCACATGAACGTCACCGTCGTCGATGACTGCCTACTGCCTTACCTAGACTGAGAAGGAAATAAAGTAGGTAAAAATAAAATATAATAGGAAATATTTTAACTATACGGGCTTTTGCAAGGAAAAAATATTCGAAAACAAAATTATTGGGCTGAAAATAAGAAAAATACAATAATTTGAAACCAATTGTTGCAGTGATATAACGAAATATAACTTTTTTGACACCTCAAAAAGGCAATAAAAATGACAACCTGAGAGATTTTTTTTTAATCCTCTCAAAAAACCAACTAAAATATATTATTTTTTTCTAAACTATGTAATTACATTGAATTTAAGGTTTTTGTGCTATGATCTGAAATAATAGACAAATGTATTCTTCGAATTTTTTACTTTTTGTAATTACTTTCACTGTCCTTTTATTTTTAAACAGGTTTTCTTAGTAAAATTTTGTTTTAAGTAGCAGAATTTATTTATTAGCTATGTTTATTTTGTGTTTAGTCCATTAATACTTTAATTTTGTGATGGCTGACCCAAATAATAATTAAGGAAATTGTAGAAATAATTAGTAAAAATATAAGTGTGTGATTTTTAGTATTAGTGATTTCCAGTTTTTATGATGTGACCGCATTTAAAGTTTGGCTTAAATAATAATAAAACCAGTTCAAAACAGTGATAATAATGTTATAATAATCAACGATAAGATATCCTCATTTAAATAAGTAGCTATAATTTTTATAATGATGCCTTTTGTATTCGCTTAAGAATAATAAAATGCTCAAAATGTAGAAATAAAAAACTAAAAAAAAAAATGTTTAAAAATGATACAAAAATATTAATGAATTTTCACTCAAAAATGTGTCAACTTAAATAATCTCATCAAAGAGGCCATATTTTTATATCCATTGAAGCTTTATTTAAATCTAGACTAGAATGTTTGTCAGTAATTATTAATAGTATCAATTTGTGCAAATAATAGACCACGATAATTATTTCGACCTACCTAACTTGTGTGTGATGTTTAAACAAACTTAAGTTTTAACACAATAATGACAAAACACAAATTCCCTTGTAACCTAATTTTATCTGTAAGAATTAGTAACAAATTATTTTGGGAAAAAGTAAAAGTAATTATAGCCTTAATTACAATCAAGTTAACTCTAAAATTGTCTAGCTTTTGTTTTATCGTGGTTGAGTAGTAACGTATTTTACAAACAAATAAAGTTGTGCGATTAATATTGAAATGTAATTAATTACACATATTGTAAGCAATAGCTAGTCGACGTTTTTATATCAATGAAATATACATTTTTTGTAATGCAGTTTGATTTTCATTTTTTAATTACCTACAGTTCAAAAATACGTTATGTATTGTACAAGCACTGCACAGTGCCTAGTTTAGGGCTAGGTCATAAAATATCTATGTATATTAGGTAAGCGCTAACGCCCGTATTCACAAACATTACTATGAGGTCTCACAGTGCGCGTGGACGCACAGGGTGACATACGAACCAATCACAGAGCTCTATTCAACGCCGTGCGTTCGATTTTCTGCTTGCGCGTAAGTATAGGCCTTTAATTTTATAAGTTAGTTGTTCATTCAACGTTATCTTTTACTAAAGTATCCCATTAAACATGTGACAGCACGTCCAAATGAAAGAAATAGTATTGATAACACCATGAATCATAACAATGTTACGTCACGTTACGTTATGTTACTCATTGTTAGCTCTCGTAATCTAAAGGGATCACTTATCAGATCCGGTACTTCGTAACTATGCAGAGATCATACGTCATAGTTCCAAATATGGTGATTTACTACAAAACACAAATTATGAATGTGTGTGGAAGTCTTTCCGCTCATATGGATTTTCAATGTGACCGCAATAAGTGTCTTTAACCATAAGAGTATTTTATCATCATCATCATCATTTCAGCCACAGGACGTCCACTGCTGAACATAGGCCTCCCCCAATGACCTCCACATCGCACGGTTGGCAGCGGCCTGCATCCAGCGCCTTCCTACTACCCTTTTAGTTGTTCGGTCCACATTGTGTGTATTTTATACTACCTACATTTTTGTCATCATCAGTTCATTTTATTTAGTCTTCACTGCAGAAGCACGTCCCTAATATAGTAGATTCAAATGGGACCCTGACCAGCAAACCTCAACCAGATTTCAACCTAAACAATTTATTAGAGCCGCAGATTTTTTGCACTAAACTTTGGTTATCCATATAAGTAGGCTACACCGTTACTTCCCGGCACTGCCTCGGTGTGTTTTGCGCTTACATTTTATACACAAAATATTTGTATTGTTGTGCAGGAATCGAACACAGTACGTCCTCTTTTTTTATGTGACTGGAGGCAAACGAGCTGACGGATCACCTGATGGTAAGTGATTACCGTCGCCCATAGACACCCGCAGACCCAGGGGCGTTACAGGTACGTTGCCGGCCTTTAAGGTGAAGATACGCTCTCTTCTTGAAAGGCTGCAGGTCGTATCGGTCCGGAAACACAGCAAACGACTGTCCATTCCACAGTTTGGTTGTACGGGGCAGGAAGTTTCTAGAGAAACGTACTGTTGTGGACTGCCAACCATCCTCTTACATATTATACTTAGATACATAAAGTCGGCCGTTTGGTGTAGTGGTTCAGAACGGACCACTATTCTTCTTGTTTGCCTCCTGTCACATAAAAAAAAAAACTATGCCGAGAGGTCCCGGGTTCGATTCCCTGTCGGGCACAAATTGAAATGATGAATTTTAATTTCTGTGACGAGTCTGGGTGTTTTCTATGTATAATATGTATGTAGTTATTTACAAAAAAAAGTATTTTAGTATGTTTACATCCGTTGTCTAGTACCCATACAAGCTTTGCTTAGTTTGGGACTAGCGGCGCAGTGTAAAAATTTCCAAGTATATTTTTATTTTATTTACATAATATCAGTTATCTAGCTCTCAAACACTATCATTGGCTAGTGACAAAGCCCAGTTTGTGTAAATATTAGTTCTGCTACATCGGCCCACGCGTTAATCCGTAAAGACGTCATTCCGCAAAGCATGACGCGACCCACTTTTGTCACCCAAAATATTTGACTGTGTATCTTTTTTTGGAACTGATAACTTCGGTGTTTTCGGAAATGGTTGACTAGAAACTTTTTGGGGTTACCGTGATCGAATCAGAAATAGGGAGAACTGCAGGAAAACCAAAGTAAACGATATAGCCCGCAAAATTGCCAAGCTTATGTGGGCGGGGCACATAGCTTGTGGAGCTGATAGTTGTTGGGGCAAAACACTAGGTGGACCGATGATCTGGTGATATTATGTCGCAGGTAGCACCTGAATGTGGGCAGCGGAAATCCTTGGTGGAGGCCTTACTTAGTCCAGCAGTGGATGTCATTTGACTGAAACAAATGAACGAAGTTACGATGCGATATTGTAGTTAAATCTTTCTGAATATGAGATGTACAAATTCCCCGATGATTTTTTTTGGAATGAAAAAGCTTAGGCTATCAATAGTTATGAAGAGAAATTAATGATTGTTTTATTTGATGTTTTTCTTAAATGCCTTTTTTTTCTTTTTTGAAGGCTTATTCACTTAGCACTTATCAAAACTATTACTTACATAAAGCGACATAGTTTAAGCACTTGATTACAGAACAGATGTGCAGCCTTCCGTAGTTTACCCTGAACAATAGGTAAACCTAACGGTCATTAGATGGAATGCTTGTTTCCGCTGCACTGTTCATTATCCAAAGTAAATCCCCTAGGCTTGGACTTTACCTACCTTAATTGAGTACAGTCCACAGTACGTCAAGCTAAACTCTATGTACCTACCTTATGCAGTTGGGATTGGAGTGATTTTGTAACAACGTGTCTTTACGGTCTATGTTTACTTACCTAATAAGTATTTTGATTTTAAAGTGTTTATACTTGTCGTGTGGTTCAGAAGACCCATTAAAGAGTTTTTATCTTATTGGAAAGTTTCCATCTTTTGCTATCTAGGTCTTACCTTTTATTTGAATAATTTCACCCGAAATGGAGAAGTTATGGATGGATTAGAGTGTTCTTGAAACCTCCTGACACAAGCAAACTCATGTCGAGGTTATGGGAATATTAGTACCTACGTTTGTATTGTTTTAATTAATTAGTTGATAAAGGTATGTAGATGTCATCATTTTTAACACTGGGATTGTAATGATCTCCTTTGGGATTACCGTCAAGTTATTCCCACTTTTATTTTACTAACCGATTTTCCTCTTCTTCTTTGTTAATGTTTACGGGACATCTTCACACCCTAAGTTCATAGAAAATCCTCTAGTCGAAAATTATTTATTATCCTCCTCATAATTTAATATCATTTGTAGCAAGTTCGACCTTATTACAGCTACATTAGAAGCCACAGTTCACTTTGTACTTAGATGCGCGTGCGCCTCTGCCACGTGCGCTGACTCATCCCAATTCCCGATAGCATTTTGTTCTTCACTGATTACGCATGGGAATTATAATTATTGAAGTATCTATTTTAGTTTGCGCAATCGATTGAATCAGAAATGAGGAGATCCGTAAATGAACTAAAGTCGCTGACATAGCCCAACGGATTTAGCAAGTTGAAGTGGTAATGGGCAGGGCACATAGTACGCAAAACTGACGGCCGTGGGGCAGCAAGGTTCTGGAGTAGAGGAGGCGCTGGATGTAGACCGCTACCAACCGGCTATTGTGGAAATCATTGGGTAAGGTCCTATAGCCGAAATGATGATGATGATGACATATGCAATCTGGATCCAGGAATGCGGGTAATGGCCAGGGTCAAGTGCGTCATGTAATTTTACATTTTTTGTGTTGATACAGTCGCTGACCTTCGAGATTTCTGACCTGAAGATCCGTCAGACCCATTTGTGTATGACCTCAAAATAAATAAATACAGATTAGTACCGGAACGTATCGATGACTAGCATTTCCTAAAATGGTTAGATAGCTCTTAGATAGGCATAAGCGTTAAACGTCCTATAGTAGATATGTAAAGTAACGTAAAGCATCGTGATCTCTTTCAATATCTTAATCTATGTGCACTGAGTGGCTCTATCACTATTTAGGTTCCATAAAGCTCTTATGAAACAGCATTTGTAATAGGGTTTCTGCTCGAGCTTTCTCGAACTCGAGAAAACTCGAGAAATTTGGCTTCATTCGAGACGAGAAAAAAATTACCGGAGCTCGAGAATTCTCGAGTTTCGATTTTGAAGCTTTAATATTCTTGAAAGCCTATTTTCTTAGACAAAAGTAAGATTTTAATTATTTAATAGGTTAATGTTGCGTTTAGACTGGCCTAGTCTTTCCTTTTTTTTAACTAATTTGATTTGCAAGTAATGATCTTAACCGAAACTAATAATGATCACCTACGAGTATGCTATATTTTATTATGTTTGTATAACTGACTGATTTAAAGACTGAAAATTTTTTGTTAACTGTCTGTTAGTTTAGGTACTCGTAAATACGTTTATTCAAGTCGTTATCTTTAAGTTTAAAAATTAATTCAAATGTTTTTTTTTTGTTTGTATGCAGGTTTTTTATCGTAATTTTTCAATTAATTTGGACTTGTGTTCTTTGGAAAACAAGTGATTCAATTGAAGCTCCAGATATTTATGGTTATTAATCCTTAAAGTACACGCGACTCTATGACTTTTGTTCCTTTAGTTAATTACTAAGTTATAATTATCCTACTAATATTATAAATGCGAAAGTTTGTGTGGATGTCTGGATGTTTGTTACTCTTTCACGCAAAAACTACTGAACGGATTTTGTTGAAACTTTACAGTATCATTGATTATAACCCAGACACATTATAACAATAATAAAAACCCGTGTTTTTATTAAATTTCAACTGATTTCAACAGTTTTAATTAAAAGACCCGAGATCCGAGAAAATTCGAGACTTTGGCCTCGAGAATTCCCGAAACTCGAGAAAAAAAATATGTCGAGAAATCAGAAACCCTAATTTGTAATAATAATATATGTATAGAAAGTATATGTCCAGATATAACATTTATCTACCTAATACGAGTAATGTAGGTACTTAAACCTATGCTACTACTATCATCTCTTCTTTAGAGTTGAATCACCTATAAAAGAGCAATACCGCTATGAGGAACTTCATCAAAACAAACAAAACGCGTCCACCTGCCTCTATCGCCTCAAAAACTGGAATGCGACCGAGCTGCGCGTACGCACAATGACTCACGGGCGCGCCGCGTCCCGACTCCCGAGTTTTTCCCAAGCGGACCCGTCTAGCCAGCGTATTAAATTCGCCACGGTCAAAGATTAGAAGCTTATTTACTTGGCAGAACGACCTGTTCTGAAGACCTGTTCGACTTGGCAGAACGACTGTTTATACCTACAGCCCAGTTGAATCTTAAAATCAATCTCAGACTTCCCTGATCCGTCTAGCCAGCGTATTAAATTCGCCACGGTCAAAGATTAAGCTTATTTACTTGGCAGAACGACAATTTTTAAACTTAGTCCAGGTGGAGACCATGGTAAGCAAGACTTATAGGCCTTCACAATGCGTCAGCGTGGCCAGTGTATGCCGAATCTCAGGTAAAATTAAAGATCTCCTGCTGCTAGGGACTGGAATTCGCTACCTGCTGCTGTCTTTCCTGAACACTATAATCCGGGCCTTTTCAAGGCTAGAGTGAATAGGCTCTTACAAGGCACATATTTTAAATATGTGCCCTGTAAGAGTAAGAGTAAATATGATATTTACCATCCTAGACTGCATCTTACTTAACACCAGATGCGGTTGCGGTCAAATACCTGCCTTGTCTTGCATAAAAAAAATGCTCTGATGGATGATAATTGATAAATCAAGAATCGCGAGTCAATATAAACACCTCTGCCAGAAAGATAAGAAGATACCCGTTGTTAAACGGGGTTAAAAATACCTCCTTGAAAAAAATATTCTTTAAAAATTATATTACGAGTATGCGCCAAGACTTGAGATATTTCTTACAACATCCAACTCTATATCTATCGCACATCATTACCTACATTTTTTAATCTAATCGCTATTATACAAACTGTTATTTTTCTTACAACTTCAAACATACAGTATAGGATCTGATATTTACCTACGTGATGATAACACCATTTCAAACTGACAGTATGATAAGGTACTTTAACACGAATTTTGCCCTACTTGATTAAAATGTTAAGGTAGATTGCTTATCTTTTGGTCCTGGTAAATCACCTGTTTTCCTAAAAATAAGTACCTATCTATAGGAGAAATTGAGGACAATAATTTATTCATTTTCCTGTTTGAAACTAGAGCATAAATCTATGTCCGAATTTATATTAATAAAATATTGTTCCTTAAAATCACATCATACGTTGTGAAATACCTAGAGAGACGTCCAAAGTTGGAAAAACATGTCTTGTTACAATGTAAGTAATAGTCCTATTTGTTAGGGGTTTCACTAAAAGGTTTGTTAAGTTAAGTGTTAAAAAAAAAGGTTTTATAAAAGCTTTCATTTTAGGTAGAACATGACCTAACTTTATTATTATCATCATGAAAAGAATAATCTCTAACATTATGCCCCTTCTGTTCCCATAATCTATGACCGGCGCGTGGTCATGTCAGGATGACTCAGTTCGCATTTCTCGAGTCGATTACATCAATTTGGTAAGAGCCAGACAGGTGACTCACGAGTCACAACTCACAAGCCAAATGGAGTCCAGGAAAAAATGTATTCAAATAGCTGATTACTCGTTGACGTTTGTAAGAAATCTTGATAGCACAATGAGGAAAATGACTTTCTTATCGGCAGGAAGTGTGTGTAGTTCCGATCAAAATATACTACTGCACGTTACTAATGTTCGTGGGAAGTTAGTATTTTCCTCAATTTTGTTTTTTTTTTGTGTTTCTTTCCGTGTATTTGTAGAGCAGGGTGACTCTACCACTTTTAGATTCCCGTAAATATCGTAAAAGGGGATTGGGAGGAATATGTGAACGTCAGTCTTTCCCGCTGGGGTAGGAAAGTTCTTGAGTGGCGACCACGAGCCGGAATGAAGACGTAGCGTGGGCAGGCCTCCCACTAGGTGGACCGACGATCTGGTGAAGGTCGTGGGAGGTGCCTGGATGCGAGCGGCGCAGGATCGGTCTTCGTGGAAATCCTTGGGGGAGGCCTTTGTCCGGCAGTGGACGTCTTTCGGCTGAAACGACGAACGAACGACGACGTGCTCCTGCAGTAGTGGGTAGGTCTAGGTACATGATCTGATGATGATGATGTCACCGAGAAAGAAGGGCAAACCAATACGTAGATCATTGACCGTTTGCGTTACTAATTTAGATGAATATAACACGTGACACGCGTTAAATAAAATGAATCACGCCTATTAAAACTGTATCTGTGGTTTGTTATAATTGTGAAAATAAAATGTGTTAATTGCAACAACAATTTTATACAGTTACCTGACACCAAGATATAGGTACAATACTAAAGATTACTTACGTTCAATAAAATCAAGGCTTTTTAAAGGTAAACTTCATTTTGTTTCGATCTTCGATGAAGGGGTTTTACCGTATAAAATGGGTCAGTAGCAGTTCACATCATTTCTTTGTAATATTGACGCAATTTTATATCGCAATACGACGTCAGAGATAGCTGGTACTTTCACAAGGGGCCCTTAAGTGGGTAGGTATTTTTGAGCTTGTAATGTCAACAAACACTCAAGTTGGCTTGCGATAGCTAACTGTTAGTACCTAGGTAGTTTTGATTACAATAAATAAGGAAACAGGAATGATTAAAAGAAATATTATTTAATTAAGCAAAAATAAGAGTCTATGCCCTTTTTCACCATCAATCCCTAATTTTTAAGTGACCCCTATGAAAACTAAATTCTTGCTATATGTTACCATAGGGGTCACTTAAAAATTCGGGATTGGTGGTGAAAACCGGCACTACTCAGTAATGGAGTGATCTGAGCTCTATAAATTAACTTTTTTCAACCCATTACACTCTATTACTCGTATCTGGAAAGTAAAATATTTCCTTCAAGCTAAAAAAAACAATACATAAGTTTAAAAGAAAAGCAATGGAAGTCTAATTTAGTAGTTTCTAAAGTCATGCACATAATTCCAAGATTTTGTGTAACCTTTGGAGGGACTTTACCAAATACTGTGAAACTGAAAACAATTCATTCGATCAAGGAAAGTCGGTGACTCGCGTATTTTGTAAAGGCATCAATGTAGTCTTTTTTACGCAGCACAAATCAGTATTTGACTGCAATCGCACCTGATGTTAAGTGAGATGCAGTCTAAACCTGCCCTGTAAGTGACTATTCACTCTCGCCTTGAAGAAGTCCGGATAATAATGCTCGGAAAAGTCAGAAGCAGGCAGTGAATTCCAGTCTATTTTTCAATAGTCTCATAACTTTTATTTTTGTAGTTGTAATACTATTGATACTAAACTTTGATGTCACCCAGCCAGTCCAGTCATACAACGGCTCCAGACTCCTGGATGACTAAATCTGTGGTACGTCAATGCAGTTTCAAAAAATGTCTATTTTTTCTTTTCTCGTTCAGAGCAGACGAGTCTAGACTGTCGCTGAAGGGTGACTAAGTGGTTTTTAGTCACACTATATTTTTGAAGACATTTCTTTTAAAATTACAGATTTGGTTGCGACAGAGTTTTGAAGTTCTTGCCACGGGAAATGTTTATTTTCTCTTTTTAAACTCAAACATAAATATTGAAGCTGTGAATTGATAAATTCTATTTAAACCACAATTTTGACTAATAATCTTCAGTGTAGATTTATAAATTGAGTGTCATTTCGTAATAGTTTAAAAACTGACTCTACGTCATTTCTGTCCTCGAACGTAAACATGTAACTTGTATAACATTATCCATTATTTCTGCAAGAAAAAGAATCATTTGTCTTCTTTAACACATAATTGCTTGTCGAGAAGTTTAAATATGTATGAACACCATTTGCATATACCTAATTATGTGTACAGTTAAAATAATGATTACCTACTTGCCCAATTATTTGAGGTAATTCCCTCGGATATTATGTCCGCAATTTTATCTGCCAGATAGAGATTATCGTGATTGCATGATCGGCTGTTTTGTTATAACACTGATTGATCGCAATCAGCTGGGTTGACTTATACAGGGTATTACAAAAACAATGGTAAAGCATGGCTAATAATTTCTTGGTCCGCTTTGTTTTTAGATCTAAGTATCCCTTACACTGAAATACTGTGATACGAGTATGTAAAATGAGCGACCTGAACGGAACTTATCCCACTACACTTTCCCACCACTGCAACTCCTGTATAGCCAGGATCTACAGCTTGGCCTCCAATGAAACCCAACCAGTGAAGGTTGAATGTCCCGGGGGATAGCTAGCTGTCTTGGAACCCGCAACGATTTTATTCAGAAGTATATCCAATTTTTTAGCCTATATTAAGTATCTATATCTGCATGTAATACATACTATTAATTACTTGCGAGTAGGTAGGTCCTGACTGTTCTTCAGTAACACTTGATAAAAGGGACTTAACTTCTATGAAGAGTCATCGTTACGTAAATAATGAACATTTTCTTACTTTGATACCAAAAAAGCACCTGGATGATGGTCATTATAAAAATCCTTGGGGGAGGCCTTTGTCCAGCAATAGACGGAATTTGGTTGAAACGAGAAAGGCTTATTTATTTATTCAAAGAAACCAACAGCGATACTAAAAATGTAGGCTGCTTAAAACTTATCCAAGTACCATTCCTTCACTCTACATAATTATATTAGTTAGAACTGGTTTATGTAAAAAAAAACCCGTAGATAAGTATGTATAATTCTGACTACGCATTTAGCTACAAGTGATGTATAAATACATACATTAAGAATAGAGCTACATGTAGTGTATTTATTATAGTATTAATTAACATTTACAACACCTTATCAACACGTTGCCGCTTGATAATGTTATCAAATGATTGAACTTGACACTTGGCTATGGATTTTATGGATATAACACTTATTGAGTATTACATTTTATGGTTAAAAATAAAATTCCAGACCAAAACAACCTACCTACTTACTTGTCTTAAAAGTGAGCTGATAGTTTGATCCACATAATAAATAAGCATACCACCTTTTGTGATACAAATATAAATTCCCAACCTTTCATCATCATCATTAAGTCATTTAGGTCTCCACGGCAGTAGAACCCTCTCTACCTCTAGTTTAGAGGCAAATATTATTACTAGCTAAAAAGTATCATGGGACTTCTACCCACAAGGTGGACCGATGAAATCATAAAGGTAGCAGGAAGGCGCTGTGGACGCAGGCCGCTACCAACCGGGCAACATGGAAAGCATTGATTGGGGCCTATGTTCAGCAGTGGACGTTCTATGGCTGAGATGATGAAGATGAAAAAGTATCATCTGAAGTAAGTATCGATTTTAATCCTGGTTTGTATGGATGAACTTTGAACCGGCTTTCACATCACTTACATAAACACTATTTACTTGGTATTCAATCAATAATGAACAAGTTGCATTTGAGTGCTAAATTGTGGAGTCAATATTGATATTAGATTTGTTTAGAACAGCTAAATAATGGATTAAAATGCTGTTTGTTTAATTTTGGTAATATAAAGTACCCGTATGAGGTACAAACGTGACTCTACCACTGTTTCAGGACAAATATGTGGGCTGGTATCAGAAAAGAAAGATATCCTAAACAACTCAACAAACTTTATTTCCTTTCAATTGTTTCAACATGATTACCACAATTATTATCAGTTATGATTGTCTTTACAATGAAAACAACGTTTAAGAAGCTCACAGATGTTGTTATTAAATAAGAACACGGAGTCACTAACCTTGACAGCGAATGAACAACCTACATTTCCTTGTAAACAAACATCACACTTCCATATTACGATAACAACTCTACTAACTACAAGTTCTATATACCTCCTTGAGAATCATAGACCAACCCACATCAAAACAAATCGGCCACAAAACCAGTTTTAAGTGAAACCCAAAAAACTTTTGTACCTGTACACGAGGGGAATAACTATAGAGTTCGTAACGGCCGTCTAAGCATCTCGTTCGATCAATGAGTGACGCACCATGAGGGAACTCCCTCCGCCGCCCGCTTGCCTCTCGGCCCTCTTGCGTACGCGCCAGTCCACAGATATAAAACCGCCCGCGCGAGCCGTTTTGACATTCTAACTTTTGCTCCGCAACTGATAGGTGCTTACAACGTTCCAAATTCAAATCGTTCCGAATTTGAATATTTAAATTAAAAAGAACACTCTGTAACTGACAGGTGCTCGAAATCATTCCAAATTTGAATATTTAAACAAAAGAAGATCCAAAACTCAAAATGAAGGTGTACTCAGTCGTTGGAAACAAGAAGAAAGTTACTATGGAGACCAACGGTTCTCTTCTGAAAGTGGTCGGGAATAACTGCATCGTGAGGGTGTCGTGCAACCATGGGGAGATCGAGGTCATCGGCAACGACTGCTCCGTTGAAGTCCGTGACAATTATGGGACTATCCAGCTTGTTGGAGGCAACGGAATCGTCACGATTGTCAACCGATGGGACGGGGACAGAGTCCAGTTAGTCGGCCCTACGAACCATTTAACCGTCGCAGGGAAGAGGAAGGGAGTCCCATCCTACGAGGCTCAGTTGTCCCCTTTCAGCAAGAACTTGGATGACGTCATCGAGTCGCTCTTCACATTCGTCATGCGCTGAAGTGTACTTGTATTTGTGTTGTGAATAATCTTGAAAAGTCGCTTTCAGCGATGGACTGATGAACTAAGTGATACCGCTGGGGAATCTCGGAAGCCAGTGATAAGAAACTTGTGATAAAAATGATGTTTGTGATAGCAATGATGTTATTTTATCTGCTAGCTAAATCAATGTATCCATTACGCGAGTTATTCCCCGTGGTGATGACGTAGCGGTCAATGAACACGTTATTGTAGAGTCGGCAAAAAGTTGTTAAACTGTTTTGTATCTTATGTAAATGAAATAGAGTAGTAATTTGTATATTTTTGAGTGTCTAAAGATTTCTATCAAATGTAACATTATCAGTTATTTGACTAAACTATTTATCGATTGAATTGAACCAGTGAATTGCAATAAATGAATATTTGATTGAATTTTATGTCTTTATTTCCGTCTTAACCCAAAGTTTTGTTTTGATTTACTAAGATTTAAATTGAGTTGTTTACTGATTCATTAGGTAGAAGTTGGATTGATACTAATAATTTTAATTAAGTAATATGATAAAGAGCTACATAATGAAGAGGAGGTCTTTCAAATAAATATAGAACCTTAATCTTCTACCAAGATTGTTGTTGTTGAGTTTTCCAGTTTCTTAATTACCATAAATGTCTTATTCTTTAATGCCATAAACTGGTACATAAGGCAAACTTAATGCCATAGGGCAGTCTCTGCACCTATCTAAACAATTGAAACAAAAAAGTTAGCTTCTATCATACTATCATCAGAAGATATAGTTACTTCAGAAAGCTACAAACAGAAAGATAAAATTAACAATCTACAAGAAGTTAAAATGACAAAATCAAAAAATCACAATCAAAATCAAAAACATTTATTCAGTTTAGACCACAAGTGGCACTTATGACGTCAAAATATAGTAAATAATAAAAAGAAAAGGTAGCCCTTATGGGGCACTTTACATGTCTCCTTATCTTTTGGGTATATGTGAGCTGGTAGGGACCAGCGCTTCGTTCGAGACAAACATATGGCAAGTGCTGAGAAGAAACGCCGGAACAAACTCAGTCACCACTAATTGCCAGGAATTATCTAACGGTAAGAAGAATAACCAAATTCAAGTACATTAAATATGTGCAGACTGAACTGACCCGCATCCTTGTCATCAACATAGTCTCGAACCTTATAGTACCCTTTGGACAGAATCGCTACACCATTGCAAAAAATTCAGTGTGCAAACGGCCTAATCAACGAGATGTAATCTGACTAGATTGTTTATCTACCCGCAATTACAAAAATGACTTTACAACCTATAAGTGGTCCTATTATGTTCTAATGCCCTATAGAGCAATCCACTCTCATAATCTCTGGTCAATCGAGCTGAAGGCCGGGACAACCGGAACTCATGCATTTACCGGGATTAAGATATTCCGTGACTGCCGGCAGTTTGTCCCGGCTAGTTAACACATTTGCTGTAATTACTGTTCAGTTTTAGCCGTGTGTTGGCTGTAGGGTGACCATGGGTCTCTATAGTAAGGGGTAATATTGGTAACAATAGTAGGTAGTAATAGTTTTCCTCTGACTCTGTCGCCTTGGGATATTTGTCTGTCTTAAATAGAGAAATTTTCATTTACATACAATCATATTATTTACCTAGCATTAATACACAATTTACTACATCTGCAGAAACTATCAAGAATGATAAATAAAATAATTATATGAAAAACATAAATTATTTAGACATAAAGTTAGTAGGTACGTAAAGCTTGTATTAAGGTAACTACATAACGCATAAAGTATATTATTAAACCACACATTGTTTTCCTAGCAGCTACAGTATAGGTACATACAGTACCACAAAGTGTCCCTTGATGTGCCATCGTCATAGAAATAATTCCAAGAAGTAACAAGTTGTTCCGATTTACAGTTTCCAAAGATAAGCGACATTAATCGGAAGCAAACAACATCATACATGAAGTTTCGTGGACTTTTTCACGATGAAAATAGTCGCACGAGTGACTAAACATGACAACATCGATTCGATTCGTTACACTGTTTCTGAGTATTATTCAGTTATGATTATAAGTATTACTCAAGTGAAATTCCAGACGATAAGTATTATACGTCAAGACGCCCTTTGTATTGATACAAAAGGTATGCAGTTTGTCATAGTAACGTCTTTAGTATGTGACTTGGTACAGCTTTTTGAAATGGTGATATCTCAGGAAAACTAATTTGTAGGCAAATACATTAAGATATTTTTTAAAGTCCATATCACGCTCTATATTTTGTCCGTTTTACATTTTCAAAACACTATTTGAAAAGTGAAATACACAGATTTTGAGATCGAATTTTTCGGTGACTTTTATATTTTAATTTGAACACAATTAATTATAATTGAACTTTACTAAACTTAGCTCCAAGGGATGAATTGGCTATAGAGTGTAGGTATATTTTGACCGGACTATATTATAATAGTTCTAATGAACTTTTAATTCTACGAGAGCATTCACATTTTCCTCGTTTTCCCGCGGCTATTTTGGTAAAACCTCGTAACTGAATTTTATCGCTATGTCATGTCATTAGCTTCGACGAAGCGTTTCGTGGGAAAATTGGAGGAAATGTTTACAATTTCTTGTAAGTGTTTCGGATTAATTTATTTGAAAAGTGTGCCTACGATTCTAGTGAAAGAGCGATGGAACGAATAACGTAAACATTATTTCAGCTGCTTTTTATCAAACTCTATAGATAAAGTTGCGGGCAAAAGCTAGTATCTACAAATAAGGATGTTTGGCGAGTGACTCAAAATTCCACTTACGTAATTTAGGCAAATCTTGTAAAATTTCAGTGTTTTCATAGAAATAAGATAATGTCAGTGTACGGTTAATTCGGCAATAAAAGATAAGATTAATAGTGATAAGATAAGAGTTTGAATGAATAGTGTTCTCGGAACCAAAATACGCTGTTTCATTGTATTTCATCAGTAAATAAGCTGCTGACTTAACTAGTTGGAATAAGTGCTAATTTGCAACAATAGTGTATAGAGCAATTGAAGCAATAAATAATTTGAATTTGAATAGTTTGATGTGCTTTCGACCGTACAAAATAAATATTATAGGTATAATAAATGATCATTATAATCATCATCATCATTTCAGCCATAGGACGTCCACTGCTGAACACCTCCCCCAATGCTTTCCATGTTGATCGATTGGTAGCGGTCTGCGTCCAGCGCTTCCCTGCTACTATAATAAATGATATCAGAGCCAAATGATAGGAACATTTTAGACATTTTTCCGATTAGTTTAGAAAAAAAAATTAGTTTATGTAGGTATTTTATCACTATTATTTTTCGTTGTAAAATCTATTTTTTTTGTATTCTGTGATAAAACATTTTTTCCTCAATTTGACGAACACAGATTATAAATTAATCTTTTCAGGACTCCAGGTGTAGTTTACGGCCTGATCATTATTTTCTTTCAGAGCAGATGCAAGCCAAGAGCTTCTACTTTATGAGTAAAAAAAGTTACACGTTTTTGGTAATAATAGAAAAGTTATTACCTAACCCATCAAACCCCAAACAATCGATTATTTTGTCTCGGTTTTCAGGATTTGAAGGGGTAAAGAAGTAGAGTTATTTTTATGGTGACCCTACAGCACTTGTAGGCGGTTATTAGGTAAATGGGCATCAAAGCAGGCACACGCAGACCCTGTATTTGATGTCACACTAACCATCCATTAAATTGGCCATGGGTCGAACCGATTGTACTGTTGGCGACAAAAGATCAACAATGTTATAGTAAATATTTAAAAAATACGTAAAATTATCTTAAAATATTCCTGAATGGTTGCCATTTAATTTCAAAATTACCTTAATTTATCTTTGTTTCAGAACTCATAAATTTAGACGTTGTATATTTGTAAAATTGATTCCATTCCAAAACTTGTAACACAAATAATGTTTCTAAAATCTTTACTCATGATAATGATCAATAAAATATGTTAGTCTCCTAATGTACGGTAAATAATTAAATAATGTAGAGTAGAACACAGTAAACGCAAATAATAAGCAGAAGTCAGAAGAAATCCAAACAATCATCTACTTCTAACACTTTTGCTCGTGACTCTACATTCAAGAGCAACTATGACCAATGAAACAATTTGGTTAACTACTCCATTTGGAATATGAAAAATCTTTATCAGTCTAAAATACTAACTTATTAACTTTATGGAGTTTAATAGCTTTACTTTTGTTTAACCTTAAAATTAGCAAAGTACCAACGTTTTGTGTAACTATTGCTACAAAAGTAGTCCAATAGAGGGTACTCCGTTAGTATACTTCTTTCCTTGTGTTATTAGGTATATATTATGAATATAATAAAACTAATTTTGCATTTGAATGCCAAATTCCCAAAAATAGCATTTTACACCCACCACAAGGTACTGTCCACAGCACACAAATAATGGATTTCCAATTTGTCTCTATCGTCCAAAATCATTCAAGACAAAAACACCGTTTATGGTTACAGTTACGGTTAAAGTTAGGTGGTGCAACTCAGCCAAATTTTGTGGAAGGTTGATGTGCTGTTGGGAGAAGATGGGTTTTTCGACACGGACCTAGGTATAACACCTCGATCTACCACAGTTGCGCATGATTATGTCCTGAGTATGATTCATTAACTAAGATCCGTTTGCCAAGGCCTGCCTAAAAAGATTAAATGATAAGTTCTAAAAAGCTTAGAAAAGAATTGATAAGTCGGCAAATACAAGAAAGTCGGTTATTTTATTTATACTCCTCCTATGTTCTTCTGATTAATTTCGTTGCGGGTCCAATGCAGTTTAACTTTCCCCCGGGACCTATTTGACCTTCATTAGTTGGGTTTTTATGGCGGTCAAGGTGTAGATCCTGGCTACACAGGAGTTGCAGTGTATTTTAATTTAATAAGCATATGGAGGCATACTTTTCTATGGAGACATACTGGTATATTTTTGTGATGAGATAGTGAAGGTTTCCTTAATTTGTCAATCCTTTTATTAACAAACTAGCTCCGCTCGCGTTATATTCAGTTTGTCACAGATCGTTACTAAAATATGTTATTCTGATTCAACAATCATTAATCCTGTAAAGTTTCATCAAAATCCGTTCAGTAGTAACAAACATCCATACATCCTCATACTCACATTTATGATATTAGCAGGATATAATAATCCAGATGTAAAATATTAGAACGTCATCAAGAAAATACGTTCCAAAAAGACAGGTTCCACCGAGATTTGAACTCGGATCGCTGGATTCAGAGTCCAGAGTGCTAACCATTACACCATGGAACCGGCTGCGCTAGTATATTATTTGGTAGCGNCTCCGATGGTAGTAATAAAAATGTATGAATAAAAAAAGTATGAAAAATAAAATTATGAAGAGAGATTATTATGAACACAAATCGGTAGTAAGACAAAGAATAGGATTTAGAATTTTATGTGAGCCAATATAGAACCATATTATTTTAGTCGTCTCAACGAAATGTGAAAGTAAATGATCTAAAAAAAGTATGTTACGTACGATTCGTATGAATAGACTGATGACCTCGTGATCCCTTCGTCTTTCTCCGTCTCTTTTACTCAATCGGGGACGACTTTAGGAGTGAAAGAAGCAGATAGAGCAGCAATATTTTGCTGTAACACCAATAACAACTTCAAGACAAACTCTATTGGTTATTTAACATGAATTTAACTGTTACCTAAGATTGATTGATAAGAAATAGCAGCTATGTGCTGTTGACTGTACTAATAAATTGAGGTAAGAATTCATTTATTTATAAGTAAGTATTTGTTTCTAGTTCAATAAAAAACAGTGTTAATTTTGATTTAATTTTAGTGTCACAGATGTAACACGCGATCGTGATCCTTTTTCTTGCGAGTCAATGAAAATCAATATTTAATCAAATGTTAATTTTATTATTATAGCATAATTTATTTTATCAGTATCTGTACAGCAGGTACCTACGTATCTAGGTCCATTGATACTTTATCGTTACGTCACTATAATGGCTATCAATACATAAATAATGGCACTTACAGCGTAGGACGTCCACCCAGAAGGTAGACCGACGACCTCATAAAGGCGATAGATGTAGGTCGATTCGACCTAACTTTTACCCGAGAATAACTCCTGGTATAACTGACACATTGAATTTGACAGTTTCAGTATGGGAAATATGTCAAAATTGACGATTTATTCTAAGATTAATCCACCCTTACAAACTTAAATAGAACTTCAGTAGTTTAGTCTATGTTAGGTTTACTTTGTATGGGAAATAATTTTTTCCCGATTTATCTTTTGTTTTTAGTTATCGTATGTTTGTTTCTTTATCTTATTATAATATTAAAAAGACTTACATAATTACCGGATCCTATTAGTGATTAGATTGGCATCGGCTGAAGACGGCATATCAGGCTAACCGTGAATCTTAATACTGTTGTATTAGGGTATATTTTCCAACAAAAATAACTAAAACGCAGTAATAAATTATTGTGACTGATTTAGCGATAAGGTGATTACCCTTTTATTTTTATTTAAATTCTTCGGATTAGAATGGTT
This sequence comes from Ostrinia furnacalis, assembly GCF_004193835.3. NCBI lineage: Eukaryota > Metazoa > Arthropoda > Insecta > Lepidoptera > Crambidae > Ostrinia > Ostrinia furnacalis. The sequence goes on along the minus strand of NW_021130774.1, from coordinate 773,737 downwards.
GTAATATTCGCAGCTAGGTTATCCATCTTTCGCGGTTCCATGGTGTAATGGTTAGCACTCTGGACTTTGAATCCAGCGATCCGAGTTCAAATCTCGGTGGAACCTGTGTTTTTGTTATTTTGAAGTAATTTCTTTTAAGATTTTTTATTTGAATGAGTGTAAGATGAGATAAGTTTTGAGTTATATTTCTTGAGGTGTTTTATGAAATAAAGCTTTGCTTTTTTTTATGGAAGTGCTGCCAAAAGCTATCAGAAGATAGCAAATGATGTGAGCAAGTCAAGGTTGTTAAATCATCATCAGCCCAGGTCATTTAGAATAGGCGCACACCGTTGATTATTCGTCGGCCGATAGTTTAGTCGGGCAGTTGATCAGTATGGGCATGTGGGAGTGTGCACACTACGTCGATTCGATTTGGCCGATTCTTCATACAAATTAAAATCGAGCACAACTAAGTATCGGCCAACTAAAAATCAACGGTGTGCGCCTACTCTTAGTCTCCACTGCAGGTGCATCCTATCTAATTTACCAGTCAAATGGAGAAAGAAAGAAAGAAAACAATTGGATTTGGGAACAAAAGACAGACACATACCTACTCAATTTAAAAAAAACGAAACGAAAAAGTTGTCAAAAAGGTCACTTAGTGCCATATGGAGGATTTAGCTTACACTCCCGTCACTGGTTATACCGGTCATGATTCATCATAATATTATGTTAGTAACTAAGTACCTACACATTTTAATTCGATTATTAAAAAACATAATTTTACATGTCGCATACCTTGTAAACGTGTACTGCTGAAACAAAGTAACCTAAATTGGCTGTGTTTATTAATTTTTCCACTAATCATGTTGGTAAACACTAGAAAATTCCAAAATTAATAATCAAGTGTCACCTATAAAAACACTCCCATAACCATGCAAGGGCTGGCCGCCCCCATGGTGTGCTAACGAAAACCCATCAAATTCCATAATTGACGTGAGCGTGCGCGGTCTCACCTTCGACTCCTGTGGGACGCACAATTCACTAATCAGAAATAATAATTCACAGGTAATGTCCGTCGGTGATACGTATCAGGGAAGGGTTAAAGGTGGGTTACACAATAATCTGCTTTTAATGCACGTTAGTTAACAAACATTTGGTTTATCTACTGTAATAAAAAATATGGCGTAGTGACTACTAAAAACTCTATGGGTAGCTTTTTGTTCGGTATTTTTGTTTATTATTGAAATCGTTATCTTTTAAAGTTATCATAAGGTCATTAAAACAAATATGATAATTTTATAATTATTCAGTTACATGTTGGCGTGATCTTCGTTTTCAATATTTAAAAAGATACAAATACCGGCCTCTTTCTTCATAGATTCTCTACTATCAAGCGAATTGAGTAAGGATTGTTCTCGCAACTTTATCAAGTGACCTATAACACAAAATAATTTATTTGTTTGAACTTTTTGGTAATGACAGTCAGTTCAGTTAATCGTCGGTTAGTATTCTTCTTTGACCTAACCAGTTTTAGGTACGTTTTTATTACTAATTCCTGCGAACATGATTATTTTATATCTAAGGTCAATTTGTTACTTACTAAACTATGGACCATATTGTCTGAAAATAAATGTCTTTTATTTAAAGCAAGCATGCAGGTTATTTAGGTAGCAGCATGGACGCTGGATGCCGTCCGCTACCAAGCGGGCGATGTGGAAATCATTGGGAGAGGCCTATGTTTACCAGTGGACGTTATAACTATAAGAATGGTCCTTTTATTATTATAAATTTCACCAGCTTTCCTTAACCGTCGATTAACCCTAACATAACCGCACAGTGCAACCGGCCCGCCATAGATTTTAACGCGCCTGCGCCCCGCCCACAAATCCCAAAGCGACGGCAAAGAGTTAGCTTTTAATTAACCTAATCAGTTAATTCGTTAGGAGCGGCCCTGGTTCGGTGTAGCTTAATATAAAATATGCCGTTTGAGGCCTGATTGATGGATAGCGGGCTAAGGGTTAACTGTAGGTCAGTTGGTATTGAAACAACAATTGTCAATGCTTATTTTGAAGATTACCAATTTGCCATAGGACGTTTTATATTTTTTTCAATATTACATATTTCCATCGAACACTGCTACTCGTTGGGAATAAAATTCCCATTGAATCACACTAGTCTAGTACTGATCACACACATTAAATACCTTTAATATCAAGATATAAGAGATTTCATTATAAAGAAACAATCTTCTTCTTGTCTTGTCGACAACAAACCTACACAGTGTCAGCCCAAACTCCGCCACAAGCGTGGCGTTGTCAGTAGCCTTCATTAAATCTTACTGCGTGCAGTTGTTAGGGCACGCTGGGCACGACATCATGTGCTTCGTCGACTGAGGAACAAGCTTTGCGTCGACTGAGGAGCAAGCGTTTGAGTCATCCAAGAATCCCCACTATAAAGAAACAAAATACAATAAAAATCTAAACAATTAGTAATCTAAAGCTAACAGTAAGAAAATACAGGTTAAAGAGTAAGGGTATTTCCTAAATCTAATAAATATAACCTAATCAGTTAATTCGTTAGGAGCGGCCCTGGTTCGGTGTAGCTTAATATATGCCGTTTGAGGCCTGATTGATGGATAGCGGGCTAAGGGTTAACTTTAGGTCAGTTGATGTTGAAAGGATTCCCACAAGGTGAACCGACGACATCATAAAGGTAGCAGGAAGGCGCAGGATGCAGGCCGCTACCAATCGATCAACATGGAAATCATTGGGGGAGACGTTCAGCAGTGGACGTCCTATGGCTGAAATGATAATGATGATGATGTTTTTGAAGATTACCAATTACCCACTTAGAAATAAAATCTTAATACGAGTTAGTTGATATTGCAGAAAGCGCAGTTTTGAATGCGTATTTTGATGTAGTCTGACAGGCTAGCAAGCTAAAGTGACAAAGGGCATACAGCACGCAGAACTGACGGCTTGAGCATTTGGGCAGCAAGCTTCTGGAATGGAGGTCACACGTACCGACAAGCGTAGCATGGGACGTCCACTCATAAGGCAGATGACTTTGATGACGATGATGATAATGAATATCTTTTCACGCCAATTTCTACTTAGGTATTTCAAAACTTTAATAAAATACAGATGTACGCCAAAAATATAGGTTCCACCGAGATTTGAACTCGGATCGCTGGATTCAAAGTCCAGAGTGCTAACCATTACACCATGGAACCGATGGGCAATTTTCTTATTAAGCCAAACTCTACCTGATAAATTAGCTACGCTTTATTTACTCAAGTGTAGCATTCAATGTAATAAGAAACATGAAATACGACTTATTATTAAGTACCTAGGTATGCTTTTAGTTCCGCTTACGTGCATTTTATTTTATTGAAAACAATCAATCGACATAGAGATTTTTATCTGGGGGCACGGTAGTGCTTCCGCCAAGACGAGCCAAGGGACGCGCAAAGGCACTATTGTTACGGCCATGCCATATACAATTTTAACTAAGGTGTTTTTTTGAAGTTAGGCGAGAAGAGTTAGAAGCTTGGCTCTACATGAGTACCTACCTACGTAAGTAACATTTTATGAGATGTCACAAGTTTTTCACTGTGCGGTGAACCAACCGACGCGATGTCTTGGCAACATTTTACATAAAGGCATTTTAGTGGGATGTTAATTAATGTAATTTATCAATTCGGTTAGTTGAGAACTCACTAGTTTCTTTGTCAGAATACTATTAGGGACTTCTTATCTAAGCAATTTATTGGTTATCATTTCTAAATTAATAAATATCGTAGTAAATAAACCTAACGCACCTAACTAGATACTAATCAAGAAAATTAGCTGAGTAATTTAAAACTATTAAACAGTCTGCTATCTTACTCACCTTATACAACGCATAATAATAAGTATTTATTATTTATCCAATGCGACAAACAGCAAAATCACCCATAATAATCGTCTCTTATCAGTTGTCAAATCATAATTTTCATAGCAAAAGATCAGGTTCCACCGAGATTTGAACTCGGATCGCTGGATTCAGAGTCCAGAGTGCTAACCATTACACCATGGAACCGGCTGAGACACGTGCCAAAACTACCGGGCTGTTTGCTCGTGAAGATACTTTCACTATGTGCTAATTTTATGCACACGTGTGGCGTGATTTGAAACTATTTGGCCTTGAAATAGTTATTTATTTTTGTCTTCTACAGAATGTATGTATAGGAAAATGAAATTAATTATTTGTATGAATATTTTTGTAGCGTAAGAGAAGGGTTAATTAAGTTCCCAAAGCTTTTAAGAGATTTTTTGTTACGTTACCGTTAGTCGTTTTAGCAAAGCAACAATGCGGGGAGATTCTTTTCTATTAATATACAATTTAGCAATAATTACATTCCAACTACATTTCACCAGGTCTTTTTAATTTCGATGTGATCAAAAATGAAGCTTTACGTAAGTACTCAAAATGTAATGTTGTACCTTATTTTTGAGAAAATGTGTCATAACAATAGTCACACAGTTACCAAAATGTAATTGTAGAGTGTGCGTCTAAAAAGTCACGTAGATATCTACCTCTACAAATTAATATCGGTTTCAGCAGTTGATTCCTTTGCCTAAAAAAATAAAATTCGAATACTGGCCATTCATAATTCGAAAACAGATATGTTAGAGTGACGTAAATAGGCGGAATGTGTCGAATAGTCCCAAAGCGGCCCGTCTTGCTCATTGTAACTCGATAAGATATTTATTGGCGGGAAACATTTGAAAATGGAATCGCTCCCGGAGGCTAACCGACGTCGCCATAACGGGCGCACGTCTCCTGGCATTCTACATTTTTATTTTGTCAATATTTAATGCGATGCCCAGAAAGATGGGTTGTACACATACGGTTGGGACACGGAGACGCGTCCGAGGATAAATGGCGAGATAAGGTACCTACTGCTTGTTACTTGTAAAAGAAAGAGGATTTAAAGAGAACGTAATTAAACAGGTTACTTTGAAGATAAATAACTTAGGTGGAATAATGATAACTGTGCAAGATAAAAGTGTGTTACGAGAGAGCATGGAAGGATGTATAATGTAAATACTTTGTGTGTGATGAGTGAGTCTGCAGGACGGGACTATTCCCTCTCGTCCCCACCGCTGCAACTCCTGTGTAGCCAGGATCTATAGCTTGACCGCCATAAAAACCCAACCAGTGAAGGTCAAGTTTGTCCCGGGGGAAAGTTTAACTGTCATTGGACCCGCAACGAAATAAATCAGAAGAACATAAGAGGAGTTCGAAGTTAAGGTTCGACTTCGCTCCGTTGCAAAGCGGGTGACAGGTGACAAATAAAGGTGAGTCTGCAGGAATGACATCTGTCACTCTTGTGACCTTATTTCGTCATACATCGATGCAGTCTATTCAATCAATGCTGTTTGTTTGGTATATAACTAACGCTAACTTCCATACTTCATGATTTATCATAATAACGATTAATAAAATTGGAAAAGAAATCCACGAATTCATCTTGGGATATCACCTGTGTAATCTCATGTGCGAAGAAGGACCGATCTCGACCGCGAGCATACATTCGCGACGGCGCTTAGCGGCCGCCATAAAATATTGTTTTTTGCCAATATCCGAACGTGTACCAGTGAACTAGCCCAGGAGACAAGGTTCTAATAAACACACGCCCACACGAAAACGTTTAGCTACAGAATACATTAAAAGGTGAGTCCGATGATCATATTAAATCTTCTCTTTTATGTTACAGTACTTTTCGCATTTGGTATAGTTTTTCCATTTCAAATATTATTTTTGGGCAAACGTAAATGGCCTATAAAAAGAATCCCAGGAGATTAGTAAGTGAAGTAATACGAGTATAGTGACAAGGCTATTTAATTTTATTAAAAAATCAATAAAAACCGCTTGTTATTTGTCTCGTCACATCAACCACACTATTTAAATATCTGATTACGTATCGTTTGATAATTGGAAATTAGGAAAAATACACTTGATTAAACAAAGCTCTACTTACTTTAAATAGCTAATTAATACAATATTCTCGTAGCCAATGAGGACATCGGCCAGCTGTTACTGACTGACTGCAAAAAATAAAGATACGCTGTAACCGAGCACAAATTAAGAAAAAACCAGCTAACAAGGAAAATGTAGTTCCAAAAAGATCAGGTTCCACCGAGATTTGAACTCGGATCGCTGGATTCAGAGTCCAGAGTGATAACCATTACACCATGGAACCGCTGGTGACGATTTTCGTGAAATCGAGCACTTACTATTTAATTAGCTGGTTTCGTACTACTTATTTGTTGATTGGAACGTAATAACTAGCACACTTGTTTAAACATTAATTTTAATAGCTAATTATTCAATACTCTCCGAGCCAATGAGGACATCGGCTAGCGGTTCCATGGTGTAATGGTTAGCACTCTGGACTCTGAATCCAGCAATCCGAGTTCAAGTCTCGGTGGAACCTGATCTTTTAAAGTTTTATTACGGACAGTGTGATTTTTAAATAAGTACATTAAGTAAATTCTGAAAGTGGCAAAATATCATCTCATCCTGATTTTATTCTTGTATTGTTTTTCTTTTCTAATTTTATTTATCGTTTTTCTAAAATCATCGCCTCTTTCAGTGTCTGACAAAAGTCACTGTTTATTTTACTGTGTTGCAGTTACCTAGTGTATTTTTTTTCATATTCCATGAAAATTATTACTACTATAAAAAACACAATTACTAATTCAAATATTCTGAGTATACGAAGTTTAAACGAGATAGTAGCAGGATGACTGTCCCTTGGCCTAATATCAGTAGAGTTAGGTGGCAATATGAAATATGAAAGCGTATCGTGCCCGGTTACCTGTCACATATTGATTGATGCCTTGAATATTTCATTTTAACTCTTTGGACGGACCTCTGCCAGCCTCTACAGAAACTTTGGAAATTATGTGGGACAAGAATTTGAGATAATACCTCTGGAAAGTTTTTGAGAAAGAATTGCGGAATTCACAGTATTCTTGATTGATCTGTAATACAATTTAAATGGTTTTATAGTATTTTTATGGTACGTTATGATGCCAGGGTATAGTGAAAGTCAAGGCGAGAGTGAATAGGCACTTACAGGGCAGTTAATATGTACCATCCTAGACTGCATCTCACTTAACATCAGGTGCGATTGCGGTCATACCTGCCTTGTCTTGCATAAAAAAAAGTCTAATTTGTCCAGTAGTAGGTTGAAAGCCACAAAATCGACTATAAAATTGTCAAAAGTTCAGGTTCCACCGAGATTTGAACTCGGATTGCTGGATTCAGAGTCCAGAGTGCTAACCATTACACCATGGAACCACTGGCCGATATCCTCATTGGCTCGGAGAGTATTGTTTTATTTGCTATTTCAATTAATATTTAAACAAGTGTGTCAGTTATTACGTTCCAATCAACAAATAGTACGTAACCAGCTAATTAAATAGTAAGTGCTCGATTTGACGAAAATTTTTACAAGCGGTTCCATGGTGTAATGGTTATCACTCTGGACTCTGAATCCAGCGATCCGAGTTCAAGTCTCGGTGGAACCTGACCTTTTTTTAAATATTTCCTTTTCTTTAGCAGCTTTTATCTCTTCCTATTTATTTATTAATCTAACTACTTACGCCCGTATTCACAAACGATGCTTGCTTATGTGAAGCCAATTCCTCCATGGTTGAGGATTCAGGGTGAAGCTCGCTTTCACCTTCGGCCTGATCATCATTTACCATCAGGTGAGATACAGGTCAAGAGCTTCCTCGTTGTGGATTAAAAAATAACAGCAAATCGAACGTACAGCGTGGAATAGAGCTCTGTGATTGGTTCGTGTGTCACCTTGTGCGTCAACGCGCACTGTGAGACCTCATAGTAATGTTTGTGAATACGGGCGTTAGTACAGTACTTTTACAAAAACGAAACAAACGAAAGCCGTTTATTTTTAAAAGAAACAAAAGAAGTATCAGTTCACACTTTTCCCTTTCAGTCTTGGGTTGCTAACATTAACATAAATTTAATAATGACGATAAACAACCGTCCTGAAAAGCGAATCAGTCAAGGGTTGTCCCCGACAAGTATTTACTGCGGGTAGGATGGAAAAACTTCTCAACTACCCACTTTTCATTTTGAATGTAATCTACGCGGGCGACAAATAGACTGTGGACATGCCGCGTCGGTGAGCGCTTTTTTCTGCTTTTCGCCCATCAATTTTCTCGTTTTCAGGGCTGTTTAAGGTGCGGGTACATTGGGAAAGTTAGAGGAAATAAGCTTTTGTTTTTGTTTTTATATTTTCACTAGCTTTCGCCCTCACGTAAGTATTTAATTTAACCATGTGATGTAACTGCACGTGTTTCTATAGCGTGTGTAGTAATATTTTTTTGTCGCAGTTAATATGCTCGTAGCAACGGGTATTAATATCCGAAATACATTTCAACTTCATTAAAAGTAAGATTAGTTAACTTTAAGCAAGGTCATATTGAGTAAACGCGGGACATACGTACTGATCAGATCATATAGATTGCTGGAAGGCCCTGGATGCAGGCCGCTACTAATTGACCAATCTGGATGTATCATTGACTACATCTGGATGTATCATTGAAGGAAGCCTACGTTCAGCAATGGACATCTTATGTTCAGCAATGATGATAAAAAAAACATACCAACCGAATCGAGAATCCTCCTATTTTGGAGTCGGTTAAAAATGATGACGGTATTCAACAAATTAATCTCTGCCTGAAAGATCGCTGCAAAACTATCAAAACTCCACCTCAGCCGCATACAATATTGAGAGTGCAATTGAACAAAGTTGTTGCAAAGTGAAACTATTGTCGCGCGAATCTGAGGCTCTACCTCGAAAAATGATTTCGATTTGTTCGACTCTATCTGTTTCTCTCACACATTTTATAAATTTCATTTGATTACTTTCTTTAATACACATGTATTAGAAGAAATAGTTCGTTACATAGCGTAATATTTGGGAAGGAGGAATTACCTAAGGCATTTATTAACGTTAGCACATGCTTCGTCAATAATAGATTTTAAATTAGGTTTAAGATGCAAGTCATAGAAGTTAATTAGATAACCGAACATAATAATAAAATTTTCTTTTAAAATGTCAGATAATTGCCAATATTAAAAAAATATTTTCATGGAACGGAGGTAGAGTTTGATCAAGTAAGGTATTCACGATAGGCCTTAGCGGGCAATTCAATCTTTTTATATCTTTGAGACAAGATACCAGTTTGAATACACCTAGGTAGTACCAACTACCTAGTTGCTACCTATATTGCCTTCGCCTTTCAGAAGATAAACTCTACTTTCCCATTTTCCTGTCCTATTCTATCACTCGCAAACACAAATTTCACGAACTTCTTCTATTACAGATACGGGACTATTCCCTCCTCTCGTTCCCACCACTGCAACTCCTGTGTAGCCAGGATCTACAGCTTGACCGCCACAAAAACCCAACCAATGAAGGTCAAGTTTGTCCCGGGGGAAAGTTAAACTGTCATTGGACCCGCAACGAAATTAATCAGAAGAACATAGGAGGAGTTAGAAATTAAGGTTCGACTTCCCTCCATTGCAAAGCGGATGACAGGTGACAAACAAAGGTTTAAAACCTTTAATAGAAAAGGATACGGTCGACTTCCAAGTTCTTTTTTGTCTTTAAAAGTAGACCCCTTTAGCGCGTAAATATTTTATTAAAGGGTGCGCGCGACCATTGCTCTAGCGCGCAATATCGCCGACGCGCGACAAATCGCCCCGTGTGGATCGTCCTTGGAATGTAGGGGGTTTCTAAAAGGTATTTTTGTTGGTGTCAAGGCGTGAAGGTGATTTATCTTAAACCAGAGTATGCAGTACATCATTTATTTCTTTGCCTGTAATATGAAAAACACTTTGCAAAGTCATTTTTTTTCAAAAATGTTTGGTAAGAGAAAATATGATTTCCGAAGGATAGGCAGTTTTTTGTGGTTTCATCATCATCATCGTCATTTCAGTCACAGGACATCCACTGCTGAAGGTCTTTTCCAGTGATTTTCAGATGGCCGGTTGGTAGCGGCCTGTATTCTTTCTTCTTACACTTTACTCGATTTTTTTTACCAGAGGCATGGAGGATTTGCACCAGATATGGATTAATTTCCTGACAGATATATAAGTATTTTGTGGAAATTTACCATTCGAGTAAAACCATGGTAAAAAACTATTTAATTTCATGAAAAGAAAACCATATTTGAACAATTTTGACGTGACTTTACACAGATGTTTGTAACAAAGGCTATCCATGACAAAGTAACGCGTGGCTTCTCGAATTGCCAATTTCTTATTATTTTATGAATTAATTTTGAAACGTAACAAAGTGATAAAATAATATTATTAATCGAATGGTTTACTTGTACAGGTGGAACCTATTTTTCAGGGTATTGTAGAGTGGCGTGACGCCGGGGCTTAGTGCAGGTGTTAAATGAAGACTTCTGTGAAATCAAGTAACTAGAAAACAGGCTGGGTTGAACTGTGATATTGATTACTAAATTTGAGACACTTTTTATACTCATTTAGTCGAATACGAGCGAGGGAAAGGAGCAAATCTGCCGCGTGGTTCGCGAAATTAGTCCATATTAAATAATTAAAGTCAAAGATCTACAAAAAACTAAAAATTAAAACCTTATCTTTCTCACAAAATGATTATCGTTGTGGTTACAAAAAATTCCATACTTTTTTAAGTACTTACAAAGTTACTGTTTTCTTCTAGCAACAAGAGCTACAATAACTTCGATTCCAACATTGTCTATCATTCTTCCCAGCCGTCTAAAGTGAAACAGTCGACAGCATATCCTATACATTTTCATTGCAAAACAGCGCTTATTTCAAATGCATAAGACACAGTGTATACCCTAACATGCTGTACATAAGATACTCGTTAACCACTCCAGGGAAATTCGCGTCAATACCTCGCATCACTCCGCAGACTCCATCCAATACATCGAGGAAATCTTAATCCAATACGCCACGACAGCGAATGATTTATACGGCGCCGGGCTCCTGATCAGAACCGCTAAAATGCCGCTTGCGTATCCGGCTCGAAGGATTAGAAATACTCGTTATTAAAATTTATTAGCGAATAGAGTTGCTTCTCAAACTAAATTTTTAAATAAACAACTTGAAAAAAAAAAAGAAATACTCGTATTTGTTAGAAAGTCCATAAAATCCAAATTGTAACTAAAATACTTTTTTCTGGCACATCATACTTTAACCGTAACTAAACCATAACCGGTGTTGTTTTTTGTATAGTGTTTGACAGACTTTTGACGTTTGGAAAAGTTAAAGTAATATGGTGCAACCCAGCGTTACAATTATTTTTAACAGCTGATCAGTCAATGAACTAGCATTAGTAGTAAGTTAGGGTCCATAAAATTGTATCTTACCTTACCAATAACACCTTTTGTAAACTTTATGGAAGCAATAAACTATTGAGTATTGAATATTGAGTATTTTTATAATGGCCTTATGGCAGGGATGTCTAACCTTTATGTGTCGACGTGCCACCTTTCTAAATATTTTTTTGATGTAGTCATAGACGTGCCATCTAAATAACACCTAATGCTATCAATGAGGTGTAGTATCGTACAAATGAAAGGACCTTACTCTACAGTGGCACTAATTGATGAGGGCAAATACGATAGCCCTTAATCTAAACCCATTATTTACTATTTTATTTTATAGTAAAGTTTGTGATGGCGTGCCCTAAAAATTGTGGCGAGTGCCATCATTGGCACGCGTGCCATTGGTTCGCCATCCCTGCCTTAGAATAGAATAGAATAGAATAGAAAACTTTTTATTTGCAAGAAAGGTATACAAGCAGGTAAGACATAGATTAAAACAGAGAGAAATAAACAAGTGGACAATTAACTGCTTGTGCCCCTCTGACAAAAAGGCACCCGCTCAGCGTACATCAAGACCGCCAGGGCTTGTCTTGAAACTGATTTTCAGCGGGGGCCCTCTGTTGTCACGGCGTACCCCTGCTGACGGAGATGCAAGAGGAGAGGAGAAAGGAGTCCACAAGTCCGGCAGCAGGGAGAACGCAGCAGGGGGGCGCAATAGAAAAAGAGAAAACAAACAAACAAAAAGAAAGAAACAAAAAAGCACCATAAAAATTAAATAATAAAAATAAATTCATTTTACATTAGGTAATAAATTATGAATTACAATAATAATAAATTACAATTATAATAAATTACAATAAATTTAGATTTTAATTATTAATTACATAATTAAAACACATTTAAATAAAATAAATTAGATTTAAAATACAAATAAATTATTAAAAAATACCATTCCTTACTTATCTAATTGTTGCCATTGATATGTGTTTACTGTCAAGTGTCAACGACCGACATGTGCACGAGATGTGAGAATAATTGCCACGTAAATTGATTAAATGTGGTACATTTAAAGGATATTTCAAGAAAGCAGTGCCAAATAATAAAACCAAATTAAGAGCAATCCGCAGCACTACAATCACACGAAAGGGAAGGTGAGTAACATCCAGCATTGTAACCAATTTTATGCAACAACTACGGATTAATAACATACAATCTTNGTTATGGCTGTAAGGGAGTAGGGTAAGGTTAGCCGGAGCATGTCCAAAGATAGGCCATCATGCCCCCGGGCATTCGACTTCATTCCTCTGATGGTCTTAAGAACCATCTCCTCACTGACTGTGTGCAGAGTAAAAGTAGCTGCATTGTTATGCCTATGAAACTCAAAGTAGGTCAGTTGAGAAATGGATACTTTATCCTCACCTTATGGTATGGTACATATCAGATTCACTTATTTTTGTATATGACAGCGTTTTTTACATCGAGCTTTCTATTTAAAACAAAATGGCAACTATGATGCCTCTACAATGTTACAATTAAAATCGAAGCAGCATCTTACCGGCCCCATACTCCGGCAATATACTCAGGCAGCGCACCTGCGCGCAATCACATTAGCCTCGCGCTGCGCAGGTCGCTGCTTTAGCACTTACAGCTAATTATACAGCGTTTTTACGTGATTTATGTTACTGGGAAAATTGTATAATGTAGATATACCTACTTGCCATATTGATAAAATTTTTAGGCACTTATATCCCATTATTTTTGGAATTGTAGGTTTTTAATTGTAGAATACTAACTTAAAACTACTACCAGCGCCGCCGTTGGGATCGGTGACCAAAAGGCCTTTTTTTATTTCGAAAGTGTTGATCAAAATGTTTTCTGGATTAATTGTAAAAGTAGCCATTCGATCAGTTGAATTTTTGTAACAAATTATCTAAAAAAAACTTTAATTATTACTTAGCATGCTTAAATGACATAGAGCCGGCTCTACCGATTCCAACCTACTTATCGGTAAAGATTGACAACTGTCATTAACGAACGATAAATCGACTCCAAACCGAGCGTCGTTCTATATTTGAAATATGTCCGGCGGCACTAGCGTTCAATTAACGGAGTCCGTTATTAATGGGACGCTCCCGGGCGTCCGATTAAACTCAATCTCCGGTAATCCGCGGCGCGAGGGCCGGTTGTACTGATGACGGTTAAAAACATGAATTTTAATCAATGGTTAAAATTCTGTATGTCTGAATTCTGAATTTAACAGGTTTTTATAGCTATGAACACACCTAACAACAAATTAGTCGCTATAAGATACTTTGAACAGGGATTTCATAAATGTAAAAGGTAGGATAAAGTTGGTTGTTATAAACAATAAATTAAAACTATGAGTTAATATCTAGCATATTCATCATATCATAATTACGCACATAAGGGGCCGTCCATAAATTACGTCATCGATTTTTTCAGATTTTAGACCCCCCCCCCCCCCNATCGTCATTTCTTAATGACCCCCCCCCCTTCTCCCAAAATTGACGTCATTACCAGTTTGACAAAATTAAAACACTTGGTTACAGAATCACCTTTTCTTTTTTTAATAGAGTGATTCTTAAGGAAGGTTTATATGTATAATACATGTAAGTACCACGGGCGAAGCCGGGGCGGGCAGCTAGTATTATATGTAATACCACAGAATAATAATAAGTACTACGTACAGAAGTTTTACTTCGCAAAGGTATTTAAAAAAATGTATGCTCAATGTCATTAACAATATGGTGTAATTTAGCCTGTCTCAAGAGTCAAGCACCATTTTGTTGACAAACGTCAGTGATCGGCACTGCGCCGAAGCTATAGGATAGGGCTGACTTCGGTTTTTTCGATACACATTCAAAATCCAAATACTTTACTGCAGTTTAAACCCTTAACGCTGGTTTAGCAACAGATCAACCGAGCCTACCACGAGTTGGTGTAACCGACCCGATGCGGGCTGCGCGGGGAAGGCACGCACTAATTACCGAAGAGAATTCGATGCTATAAATCACGGACATAATATAACTGCGAGCGACTGTCGACGGAATGTGCGCCCAAATCCACTGCCAGAGTCACATTTGAGCGGGATTTTTGGGATTCAACATTATACAGATCGTTTTTCGAACTTCGAATACCCAAAATCTTTACATATTATGGAAAAAATAGGTTCATAACTTATTTTGAAACATGCTGGCTGGAAATACCAGATTTTGAAAATTATTGAAAAACCTAAAAAAAGTTAGTGATGGTCAGATTTGCTGACGGTGTTGTGTTCGTCATTTGTTTATTTGTGAAATTATGTGATTGTCATTTGTTAAGTTGATTCGAATCGCGTGGGCTCTACATTACAAAGATCGTCAAACGAACTTTGCAAACAGAAACAAAGAGTTTTTTCTAAGACATTCTGGCTGGAAATAATGTTAGATTTTTCAAATGATTAAAAAAGAGCAATAAATATAACCTTAAAAGTTAGTGACGACAAAATACTACTACATTTGAATTTAGAGGTCTTCACTCAGTCAGTGCTTGTATGGGAGCAGCATGGGAGCGGTGGAATGAGGGCTATCGTTTTTATACTTAACAGTTGGCACCCCTGGCGATTGACAGGACCTTACTCTACAGTGGCGCCATCTTGATGAGTGCAAATGCGATAGTCCTCCTACCACTTTAGCGCTCACAAGTTGGTGCCACTGTCTTCGCGACTAGCAAGTGACAGGACCTTACTCTACAGTGGCGCTAACTGGTGAGCGCTAAAACGATAGCCCTCATTGAACGAGGGTTTTCGCGATTGAAAAATCCGCCAGATGGCAATACGTAGACGGGAGGTCCAAATGCTGCATGATTGGTGGATTTTGACATATCTGTTAATGTCATGTCAAAAATAACCAATCATGCAGCATTTGGACCTCGCGTCTACGTATTGCTATTATCTGTGGTATTGCCATCTGGCGGATTTTCCAATCGCGAAAGTCCTCATTATGACGTGACAGATCATAATCTTAAGAAGTTCTGAAGTCTCGCTGACGTTTGACGTTACAAAATATACCCTTCGTGTCGCTCCCATAACTCAAGCACTGACTGAGGTGACTGACTTAAGCGCTAGCTTAAAATAAGTTATGTACTTCTTTTGAAAATATGTTTATCAATATTAGGAGAGTTAATAAGGTTTTAGGTGTAAGACGTAACATTCATTTTAAGTAGGCCTACAGGGAAATGTAGAGTCTAACTTCAGTTATAATTGATTATAATGTTTTGGGTGCCTGTAATGAAGTTTTGTCTTCCCCTCTATCCAAAGAGGCTATGTATTTATGTAAAATTGTTAAAGAGTGTTCAGATAAAATAAATATCTAGTGTATGATTGTTTGTAAATGCTATTAAGCGACATGTTCACTCAATGAACAAGCTCATAAAATAAAGATTAAAAAAAATCGATTACTTTAACAACCATACTACTTAGTATGCAACAAAATATTACAACATGCGACTGGCAATAACAAAATGAATCCTTTGCTCCAAAAAAGAAAACAGTCCGCCATCTTTAAAACGGCCCATTTTCGCGCGCTCTCTACGGGTAATTTATGAACAGTCACTGAGCTATGTAATAATCTGAGGCTGGATTTAATTTGCAGGACTGATTTCACACTAGGGTGCGAAAGGGATAGACGTACTCCCTTTTCCATATGCCAGAAGAGACCCGAATGTAGGGTTACTATTCGTAAAGAAAATGCCGGAAAATTCCGATTGCGTCAGTCTTTTTCGGGTTTTAATTAATTAATATATGTTGCCGAACACTTCGTGCATGTGAAGTTAAAAAAAAACTAAAATTAAAAATTAAATCATCATCATCATTTTCAGCCACAGGACGTCCACTGCTGAATATAGGCCTCACATCGCCCGTTTGGTAGCGGCCTGCATCCAGCGTCTTCCTGATAAACCACACCTACTGATATTATAAAGTTCATCATAATTATTTTGGTTCAGTGATCATCACCATTTCAGCCATTGGACGTCCACTACTGAATATGGGCTCAGCATAAAATGCTTCCATGAAAAAGTCAAATATCCATTTCCACAAACATTCTCGATTTTAA
The DNA here is from genome assembly GCF_004193835.3 of Ostrinia furnacalis. Classification (NCBI taxonomy): domain Eukaryota; kingdom Metazoa; phylum Arthropoda; class Insecta; order Lepidoptera; family Crambidae; genus Ostrinia; species Ostrinia furnacalis. The sequence goes on along the minus strand of NW_021130774.1, from coordinate 757,236 downwards.
TAAACGTCTTGTGCTTTGAATTTGTACTGTGTGAATAATATTCCCGGATTTTTTAAATCCGGTTTTAACCCGGATTTTTTTAATCCGGTTTTTAATCCGGATTTTTAAAACGAAAACACGGTAACCCTACAAAGTAATCGTTAGTGGTTTCGTCTGAACCGTAATGGAAAATCAGCAGCGTGAATTTATCCCGCCTTTTTGTAGTAAATAATGTGGGATTTTTTTGGGCTCAAATCGTGGGGTTTCCTTTTTTGGGTAAGGATTTGTTTCTAATTGACGATTCGGTGTTCGAGCCCCGGGTTTTAGGGCTATTTTTCAAGTTGAAACGGCTAAAAGATGTTTCTGCATATTTTTGTGTTGAAATAAACTTTTGGTGGGCATTTTTAAGTGTTTTCTATCATGCAATCAAACCTTTTGTTTTGTGAATGAAATTAGACATAATATAAACATTGATTATAACTATATTACTACAGAGAGAGACTGAAAAGTTTATGAGAAATCACTGAACTAAGTTACTACAAAGTTACACTCAATTTTATCATATTGCAATAGTAATTGTACTCCGAAACTGTTTTAAGTTAACTAGCATAATAATAGGGTATCTACATCTAATATAGGTTTAAAGAACATTTATTTCTCATTAAAAACATTACAGTCACTTACATGAGAAATTAACAAATTTTATGTAGGTAGATAATTTACAAGTTGTTCAATAGCCAGAACAAGCAGATGTACTTCTGCGGGAATCGTCCTAACAAACCGGTACTTACGTGAACTTTGTTGTACATACGTTTACACTCAGTTTTCTAGGTTGACATTACTGTGAATAAAACTAAGTTGTACATTACTGTACATACATACAATATGTAAGAACCTTTGTATACCACATGGAGCAATAAGGAATAAGGATTATGAATTTAGAAACTAACAAACAAATGGTCAATTGCCTATAAAATAACATTTGGTGCTCTACATAGAAATGTACAAAATTAAATAACAAATCAAACTGATACATTACATCCATCCTCTCACCTGCCAAAGTACCTATTCTAATTTCTCAGTCCAGTGTACGTACCATCTTCTCTACACTGAATAATACCCAACCTACACAGCTCAGGGATCGCTTTAAAGCAGATACAATGGCTTTTAATCCCATTGTCACATTAGGGCGCTTCAGACTGATTAATTGCATCACAAACAATATACCCCACGCAATTATTGCTAGGTCTATCCACGGTTTAGCGCAGTGGTTCCCAACATTGCTGGAATGCGACCCTCTTTAGAGAAATACTGTAGAAGGGGCATCAAAAATATGGATAATTGTTTTGTATGGCTAGCTGGTTCTTTGTATTTTCAAAGTAAAAATGAAAAATAATTTTCTTTTATATTTATACTTGAACGCCTGTTCTACAAAATTCACTGAAGTTTATTAAATAGATGAGCTTTGAAAGAAAATTGGAAGATTTGGAAAACGATATTTGAGAATGAGAAAGAAAATTAAATGTTCATTTAATTATTTAACTTTAAATTGACACTGTTTTTAATAAAAAATGGAACTAATTACAATCATAAGATGCTACAGTGTTATTGCCGCGCATGCTTGTGCATTAAATGAAATACATAGATTAAGAATAAAAATTGGCATCTTAGTTGTAAGTAACTTTACGCACTATTCGCTTACTAACGTAATGTATTACTACTCAAAATCACTTATCACGGGGCGTAATTCAGTTAATAAGATCCCTACACCGCAAGTTTGACAACCACTGCCCTCAGTGGCCAGGGGTCTCACTAAACTGGCCAGTTTAATGAGAGATAAGGAGAGACAATGCCGCTAATGAAACTGGGAACTTCAAGATGTTCGGATGACGCGCCGCTTTGTGGACTGATTAGTGTGGTAAATAGCTCGTGAGGTCACCCTCGACGGTTTGGGGGCGATGAACTGGTGGATTTTGATGCATTTACCTGCTAGAAGTAGGTATTTGAGGGTGTTTGAAGATTATTTGCTCGGAAAAATAATGTTCCGTAGAACTAAAATGTGCCATAAAACCTATTGTTAAAAAAACGCTCTTTTAAATGGTGTCAATAAATATATCTTGTAGTTTATATTGGCCACTAACAACCAATTAAAAAGAACAAAAAATAATCTAGTTGTAAGTGCAACATCCTCTTTTATTTTTAAAAACATTCCATAAACACATACCAAGTCACTGGTCATAAACAGAATAAAAACATGACAGATTCAAACAAATAAAATTTGAAATTCGAAGCCCATTAGTGACGTAGCACCATTCCACAGGCACTTGTTCACTCGTTACACCGAGTCCATTTGTTTGCCGCAAGGCGGTCTAATCCCGCGATTGTACCCGGATAATCCAGGATCACGAATCATGACACTATTGTTGTAAGTGTGAAACCGACACAAATAGGCCTACGGCTTTGCGCGTCCCTCGTGTATCCTTGGGTTTAGAGAGATGAAACGATTTTGAAACCTATTGTCACGGTTCTAGAGAAGGATTTAGTTTGATTGTTGTAATGGTAGAGGATGGTGGTGAAATATGATTCGTTTTTCAAAATCTCTATGAATATTCGCAGATGTGTTTGAGTATTGTAGGGTTTGTAATAAAGTTGAAAATTGTTTGGCGTTGGTTTTATTTTGAAGATCTTTTGGTTCCGTAGTCAATTTATTTGAGCACGACGGATGTGCATTTGAATTTATATTTATAAACGCTCATTGTAGTTAGTTAATAACGAGATTATTCGGTGTTGGGGTGGTTTGATCAAATATTGGCCGCGTTGGTTAAATGGCACGTGAAGTTTGCACTCGTCGTTTGTAACAATGTTTTTGTTTGTTCAATTGTTCTGCAGTTGTTTTATATGGGGACTGTTTGGTTGTGATATTAGAGGGCAAATTAAAAGGAGTTGTTACCAAAAGCGGAGAGTCAATATAAGAATCCGGATTTTTTCTCCTTTCTATTTAGAGTAAAGAGAACCGTTATTTTTAATGATCACTTACAAATAGGCATAACACGTCTGTAACAGAAAACTTTCAGAAAGAGTAGGTACTATTTTGATGACCTAAAAAGATGGATGTTTAATAGGTTAAATTTTTAATTGGGCACATAATTATGAATTTTGTGAGTGTAAAGGAAGGCGCTGGACTCAGGCCGCTACCAACCGGGCAACATGGAAAGCATTGGAGGAGGCCTACGTTCAGCAGTGGACGTCCTATGGCTGAGATGATGATGATAATGATGAGTGTAAATCTAGTCTAACTTCTAGTCTTTCAAATTACAAATACCAATAAAAAATAATAACTGAACTCCTCCTTTTTAAAGTCGGTTAAAAAGTCGAACCAAATTGCGCGTGGTAATTTTGTCCACTAGTGTAGCCTATTCTTAACCCTTTAACCGCCTGAATATTCATATAATCATAATAATAATCACGGACTGAGTACGTGAACGGCTGTTAAAGGGTTAAGCCTACCTAGTCCATTATGGCAGTAATAAGACAGCAACCCACAGACGAGCCTATCCTTTGCTCACAAATCGAAAGCAATTCTAGTAATGGCGTCGAAGTTTACGCGACAAATAAAACTGAATTTACATCGCATCAAGTGATATGTTTATCGTAACGTGCGCGGAACGACGCCCGCGGGGGTCGTCAGCGGGGCCCGATAATTATCGAACGTTGAAGCGTTTAGCGTGCGCGATACGGTGGCGATACGATTTAGTATGATACCTCAAATATTATCTCTTAGACAGAGACCTAACTTATTTGAGACGCGCCCCCTACTTTGGGAACCAATGTCTTAGTCTTATGCCCGTTTTCACCATAATTCCCTAATTTTAAGTGACCCCTATTGGTCACACATAACAAGCATTTTGTTGTCTAGGTATTATAATGAAAAAGGTTTTAGCGCTGTGATTGACTTGTCTTGAAACTTGTGAAAAAAATGTCAGTGAAAAGGAGCATTATTTAGTTGCACTGTGAAAAAACAATATCTATCTTTAAAAAATACAAACACTTATTTTTAAAATGCCTAATAATAGTAAATCAAATGGTTCTCGTAGCAGCCTTAGATTCGCAGCTACAGAAACTGGAAGCGACTACGAGAAAAGTGGACGCGACTACGATTTTTTCCTTCCTGTAGCACTGAGTTAGTCGTAGCGTGTAAACCGCACTTTCCTTAGGCCGCGACAGTAACCGTAGCCGTAGCGTCTACGGCTCGTAGTCGTAACGTTTATGACTTTGCATACGCTGTAGCACGCTAGGATGCAAGCCGACTGCATCGACTTTATTGGCTCGCATAAACTACGCGATCGGCGTAAAGGTGTCGATACACGCCTATGTATTGGCCTAAAGCGGTTTACACACGTGAAGATGGATACATTACTAATTATTAATGAGAAAGTAACTCTATCTGTCTGATATCTATTTTTAGGATTAAACCAGTAAACGGTTTTGTTTGAAATCGTTTTATATGAAATTTAGATTATAGTTAGGACTTTGTCCGGTGAAGCTGAAAAAGCCGCTCACGGCTATCAGCAAGGTCCATTCGAAAAAAAAAAGTTAGTTTGAGGGCCTCGGAAAAATAACTTAAAAAACCCAGTATGAAATAGAATTGACAAAATTAGTTTGGTAGGTACTTACGTCCGTGACCGGTCCGTTAACTCTACTTTTATTTAAAAAAAATATCCTATGTTTCAGACAGAAGCTATGTTATATATTTCGATTGAGCATTCTGGCACGAAAGAAAAGTCAACAGACGAAACAAAAGAAAAATGGAAGAATTTATTTTCAAAATGAGAATACGCAACAAAACGAACTCCCTCAAAAGCGGCTCAATTATTTTTTCACGTTAACTGCATTTTAATTGGCAATAAAAGTTGCTGGCCACAAATCAATGTGGCGAATTGGCGCTATCCCACTCCCGCTAAATCTTCATTAGCGGGTAGATGGACTCCGGCACGCGAGCTCTGACTTGGGGAAGACTCTTTTACTGTTTATTTAGAACTGAATGCTGTACTCTCTCTATTTGTTATGTCACTATCTACCTACACCCATAACCAAAATGGTCTTGTGAATTACCTACTAATTATGAGGTGTTTTACTACACATAGGTATTACGAGTACTAAGTATTTATACCAATAAAGAATTTGAGCAAATAAGTATTTTATTAATTTATTTATTTAGTCGATTTACTCTAAAAGCAAACCTGTTTTGATTTGTTTTTCTTATTTTCTTTTGTAACTTTTTTTTCAACTCTTTTATAAGATAATGTACGAATAGTACGTGGTAGTACCTACACATTGGTTGGTTCAAATAAAGCTGTCCCTTGTTGCTTCTACTTAGCAGTAGTAGTTAACAGCTAATTTTAATCCTAATAAAGTCCATCAGGTACTCAAAACAAAACTTATAACAATACTTGTATTTATAAGAATCAATATGATCGATTAATGAACACAATCAATACTTCCCAGATACTGTTCACTAAAGCGCCTGCAAGCAACTTTGCTATTCAAAAACTCTAGGCGTAAATCTCATCGCGTGATGTTCCCCATATTTCCTACTCCTCAATTATGCGCTGTAACCGTTTGCGAGGTACTGGATAGGTTTACGTCGCCGTGTGTTCTTATTAGCACCCTATAATTGGTTAATAGTTAGGGTAAAGAATGGTTTATTAATGTTAATTGCGTAGGTTAATGGGCATTTGGTCAACTCGATGGGTAGATGTTGATTTCTTTCATTGTCCGTATAAGTGTAATTACTTATGAAGTCAAATAACCACTTACCTGCTAAGATGCTTGTTGGCTGAAGAGACGGCTGCCAGAAAAAAGCTGGATTGCCAGAAATCCTGGGTTCCATACCTGCACAATACAAATATTTTATGTGAACATAATTTATTGGTGTAGGTGCAGTTGTTCTCTACTTAGAGGTAATATCAGTAGGTATTTAGTTAGTAATAAAAAGTATTTCAGTTAGCTTACTAAAGGGTAAAGCTAGATAGAGATGTATAATAAATGTACATGTATACCTACTTTTATATTTTTTATGTTACCTGCTTACTAAAAATATTGTTCACGTTCGTGGTTTGCGAGAAACTATCTTCGCTCGCCTGACATCCGATATCAGTGAATCGTCCTAAATTTTGCATTACTGTAAGCTTCGGGAAAATATGATAAAAAACACCATCCTCGAATATCAATCAGGTAGAGACAGCAGAATAAACTTTCAGAGTAAATGCAATCTTATTCAAATCTATTTATTAAATAGTGACGCTTATTTACTCGTCTCGTTCAATGTTTATTAAAGCGTAGCAATCATAGTTTCATACGTCATCATCATCATCGTATCAGCCACAGGACGTCCACTGCTGAACATATTAGGCTTCCCTTAATGACTTTCACAATTGTGGTAGCGGCCTGCATCAGCGCCTTCCTATGATAAGTAATTACAATGGGATAGGCAAATGACTTGAGACACTGCGGTATTTCGGACGTGAGAATCTCGCGAAGACCAGTGTGTGTTGCCAGTGATGGTGTATGGCTCTGAGACGTGGTCGCTTACTATGGGCCTCATAAGAAGGCTCAAGGTCACCCAAAGAGCGATGGAGCGTGCTATGCTTGGAGTTTCCCTGCGTGATCGAATCAGAAATGAGGAGATCCGTAGGAGAACCAGAGTGACTGACATAGCCCGCAGAATCGCTAAAATCAAGTGGCAGTGGGCGGGGCACATAGCTCGAAGAGCTGACGGCCGCTGGGGCAGGAAAGTTCTTGAGTGGCGACCACGAGCTGGAAGACGTAGCGTGGGCAGGCCTCCCACTAGGTGGACCGACGATCTGGTGAAGGTCGCGGGAAGTACCTGGATGCAAGCGGCGCAGGACCGGTCTTTGTGGAAATCCTTGGGGGAGGCCTTTGTCCAGCAGTGGACGTCTTTCGGCTGAAACGAACGAACGAACGAAGGCAAATGAATACGGTTTTTGCAATTTCACTGAAATAAATGGTCCTCTATTCTCCAACAGTAGGAAGAGGAACACGAGAAAGAGCAGTATATTTTTTATGTTGTCAAAAATCGATTCTTCCTGAAGATCTTTTATGGCAATATCTTGTCAGTTTTTTTGAGCAGGGATGACTTGGCATAATTAATGGTAAATGATTTCAGCGACTTCATCAAGGTAGCAGGAAGGGCTGGATGCAGGGGCCTCTACCAACTGTGCGATGGGGAAGTCATTGGGGGAGGCCTATGTTCAGCAATTCATGTCTTGTGATGATGATGACTTCAACGACGGGTAATGAATAAAATCATTAAGTATAGTCGGGACTATTCCCACCTCTCGTTTCCACCACTGCAACTCCTGTGTAGCCAGGATCGACAGCTTGACCGCCACAAAAACCCAACCAATGAAGGTCAAGTTTGTCCCGGGGGAAAGTTAAACTGTCATTGGACCCGCAACGATATTAATCAGAAGAACATAGGAGGAGTTCGAAATTAAGGTTCATTAAGTATAGTGTCAACTTGAAACTTTTTGCTCGAAAAATATTATCTTTTTTGCGATCAGTACCACCGTACAGTCCTAGAATGATTGATTTTACAACCATGTCCCCCGTAAAATATTGACGCCCCTTTTGGTGACCGTCTTTGCATGCTACTGATTCTCTGGAGTGATACTTTATGCTATGAATATTATATGTATATAGGTACCTATACTACTAGTATACTGTGGTGAATATGAAACGGGACGAACGATCAGGCTATAAACTAAAAAAGAATAATAGTTTTCTTAATACTTAAGCGTCACATTTCTTTTCCTTTACGTGCGGTAGTTTTCTGATTCTAGGCACCACTTTTTCGAATGTTTCATCAACATCATCATTTCACCCACAGGTTCGAATGTTTAGGTCATAGTAAAATTGTGAATTCCGTCAGATTTTAATCTGCCATTACTATCTAACCTAATTTAATTTCACGCGCTATATGTATTATAAATTGACGGAGTTCACAATTTCACGTATAATACTTACCAACCTACGATACGTAATTTATGAAGTGACCAATTTTTGAGTACTCTAACGAACTATAGCGTCTCAGCAACTCATAGTTTACTAACTTTAATAAAAAAAAAAACAACTCTAAAACACATCTGCACCCTTTAAGTGAGATTGTGATCAACCGCCCGCCCATTCAATATAAAAAACCCACTTCTAATAAAGCCCAACCATCATAAACCGATAAATATCACCATAACCTTCGATTCACTTTATGTCATGTCGTATGGGATGAGTTTTATCTTTGCTATCACTTAGTAACGAATTGCACTCGTAAATATACAGGGCTTGTCGTATTTATGACATATAACGGTGGCTTTTACCGCAGCTCGCAGTAATCACTTTTCATTTGAAGTCATAAATGTGGTCCTGAAATGGGAATTGGTTAAAAGACGCTGGAGATATTAGTCAAAATGTCTGACTGTTTTGGTCATGCCATGTAAAATGTGAGTTAAACGCTCTGTACGGCTAGCACGAAAAACTTTCGAGTTCGAATCGTTTGCGTATTCGAATCACCATCAAAAGATTTAGTACGAAAACTACAACAGCGCCCTTGTGAACGTGTCGTAAAGTGAACTTAGTATGAGAAATGGTTGCACGAAACTTATTTTGAGAATCAAAATTGTCACATTATTGTTTAATTCGAAGGTTGATTGTCGAATTTTGTCGAATACGCAAACGATTCGAATACGAAAGTTGTTCATGCTAAGGTGTCCAAGTTTATAAATTACGAAAGAGTGATTATAATAATATCGTCATAGTGAAACGACTCTAAGGTTGGGTTGAACCATCTTTCTTCAACTTAAACAAATCTCAAAAATCTGTCCACCTGCATACAAAAAAAAAACTGTTATCGTTAAAATTAGGTAGTGCAACTTAGCTTTAAACTTCATGATACAAACTCGAACGATTACAGCTTCGAATTTCAGCATTTTGCGTATCACAGGCTTGATTTTTGCTACCAACTATGGGTACAAATATCGTTTGACATTGTTAAACGACTGTTGGGACAGTTTACCTACTGAAATATGAATTACTAACTAAAAATATGAATATTCAAATAGATAGTTGACAATACCGTCTTAGAAAGAGATGTCCTTTTTGTAATCGTTTAAAAACTATCAAGAAGGCGTGATCAATTCAAATTCTACGAACCCAAAGCCTCCCCCGTCGATTTGATTTCGCCCGACGTCTCAGTTATACCAATTTAATCGTGTCAATTGAAATTCAAACGGCACGGCCACGAATCAATTACGTTCAGCATTTGAATACCTCCCCAGATAGAAATGTTATTGAAGAATGTGCGTGTGACTGAATGTGAGCCAATACGCTGGTACGTGTCTTGCAGCGAGCTTTGGGGTTCTTCAGGAGTTGTTTTTTATTAAATGCCTTCGATATTTATGACTATAATATAGGTTCCTAATGCAAATGACTGTTTTGTTTCATTTTTGTTTAACTGTTAATTGGCACGTAGGTATCGTTCCTATATTTTACCAATATTGTTAATCCGTTGTTAAGCCGTTGGGGCAGAAAAGTTCTCGAGTGGCGACCACGGGCTGGAAGACGTAGCGTGGGCAGGCCTCCTACTAGGTGGACCAACGATCTGATAAAGGTCGCGGGAAGAGCCTGGATGCGGGCAGCGCAGGACCGTGCATTGTGGAAAACCTTGGAGGAGGCCTTTGTCCAGCAGTGGACGTCATTTGGCTGAAACGAACGAACGAACGATTGTTAATCCTGTGTTACTTTGCCTGCCGCGACACAAGCACAGCTTAGTGCAGCAGCCACTAGAAGGAGAGACTGTAAACCCTCTGTTGGCAAATAAATACTTTATAGGTATTTGACTTACTTCATTTTGGTCAGATTGCAGCTTTTTTTGGAAAAAAAAGATGTTCCGCTTTGGAATTTCTAATATTATACTTTTAAAAAACTTATACAAACTCCTCTAGATATAACTTAACTTTATGTTTGTTGCGTTTTGTGCTAAACCGCAAAACGTTTTGATGAATTTTGGTCGAATTAAATTGATTCTTTGACCTTGGAGAATGAAGGAAGGAAACTAAGTACAATACACCAAATAAAGCTATCTTGGTTCTAATTTAAATTATAGGTAGATAAATTACATAGTTGCTTCTATAAACTGAATTATAATATACTAATATAATGACCCGCCCCTGGGTAATAATAAGTATTCAACAAAATTTAAAAAAAATAAAAAAAAAGCATGAAATCGGTCCAGTAATTTTTGAGTTCATTAGTTTCCTTATTACACAATAAATACAAAATGTTTGCTGTTTATAATATCAGTATAGAATATTATACTAATTCAACAATAAGCACCAGCTTGCCAAAGCGGCATAATTGCTAACTTCCTCTCGTCTGAATTCGACACCAGCGACACAAGATCCTTCCAAGAGTGGCATTATGTAAATATTGAGATTACCAGTGTCTCGGACGGCTCCGTATAATGGCAACACTGATGCGATTGGTCCTATCGCGTAACTCAATACGCAACTTGGCCGCCCATTCTTCTGTGCCCAGAGTAGTGGTGGGACATAGACGGTTAGGTTATCGATATTTTGATGTTAAATAAAATTGACAACCTCCGACTCTACAACTGACGCTGTGAACGCTTTGACGTCACCACGACCATAAGAAGAAGAAAATTGCCAATAACAAAATTAAAAACACACGCAAAATTAATAAAATTAGAGCTCTCATTGAAATTTCATTTGTTGTAGTTGTCCCTGGGAACAACTAATGTTAACTCTACCAAAGAAGCAAAATTTTGGTTTATGCTATCGCTCGCTGGACCGAAGATTAATGAAGCGGGCAGCGCTGAAAATTCTTGGGGGGGAAACCTTTGTCCAACAGTGAACGGCCTTTGGGTGAAATAATGAGCTTAAATTACCGGTGACATCTTGACCACAATCTCTGGCCATTCTTTATTTTGCTCGTAATCAAGCTTGATCTTTGGTGCACCGATAAGCACCTACTTTTTTCAACCGACTTCAAAAAAGGAGGAGGTTCTCAATTCGACCCGTTTTTTTTTTTTTTTTCTATGTTTGTTACGCGATAACTCCGCCAATTATGAACCGATTTGAACAAATCTTTTTTCGGCGTATAGGTAATACCTCAAGGGTGGTCCCATTTAAATTTAATAATAGAAAAAACAACCCCCAAGGGTGGAAAATTGGGGATGAACTTTTTTATACGCAATATCTCCGCCGATTATAAATCAATTTGAACGATTATTTTTTTGTTGAATAGGTATTATCAAAAGGGTGGTTTCATGCGAATTTGAAGAAAATATTTCACCCCCAAGGGTGGAAAATTGGGGATGAACTTTTTTATACGCAATATTTTTAATTTTTAGTTTTTTTTTGTGTTCACGCATTTGAAGTCGGTTTTATTTTTTTAAAAAGTTATATCGACACAATTCGTCACTCCTGCTCTCCCTACCCGCCTTGAACTCCCGAAAACTCTAAACGGATTCGACGTCTTTACTAAGCGACAGTTTTAAAGTGCCCCCGCCTCCTAACTCAATTCTGATACCGCTCAAACTGACAGTCGCCATTTTTATGTAAATTCCCGCGCAAAGTTTGCACTGCGCGCGGCGAAAAGTGGAACTAAGTATTTTCTTACTAACTTGTACGACTGCTAGCGCCAACGTAAAACAAAATGGCGGCGCTTTTCCAACGTCTTGTTGGTGTCGTGACGAGTTTTTTAAATGTTCAAGTGGATCCGAGTAAGTAGATTTGCGAGGGATGGGGACAGAGCTGATATTTATTTTCAATATGTGCGCTGTTGCGGAGCCTGGTTTGAATGAGGAATGTATAAGTAGGCAGTTCCAAGACGATTTTATGTTTAGGGAAGTAGCTGAGTTTAAGGTAGAATCCGTAGAATAGGTAGGTATGTTTTTTCTTTTAGGCAACTCGTATTTGTGGACATATTTAACTAGAGCTTTTCTCTCCCTTTTCAGTACATTCTATCGTAAACTTATCTATAGGATCGTTTAATTTAACAAAACATAAAGTAAGTATATCTACTGATAGTTAAATAGTAGGTAATGGCCTGAAAATTTTCATGCAGATTTTCAGCTGCGTTGCTTTTGATTGCATCTCGTACGCACATTTATTTGTTAAGCCACCGTCCACGCTGAAATATCCGCGTCGAATCATAAAAACGGCAATACATCACAAAGCAAATACCCGAAACCAATCAGGAATACGTTTTTACTGGTCCAATAAACTGCGGGTTGATAATCCGGGAGCGGGCAATTTCATCACCATACAGTTTCCGAACGATCCCGCCACCGCAACGCAGAAATATATTCAAATTGCGAGCTGTCTCCTCGGCAATTCTGTGACACCTGCTTTACATCTCTCTCAAACCAATACCAACTTTAACCCCACTCGATAGAGATCGGTTTCCAACAACGCGCAACCTCAATTCCGAACTTAAATGATTATGGATAGAAATTCTTATTCCTTTCAAAATAACATCGGTTTCCTCTTAGCAGAGGTTCACTTGCTTTCTCCGTTTCAGGACAGCGGAATTCCGACTGTATTGTCGTAGGGTAGAGTGGCATTTTCTTTGGGGGAAAGAATGGAATAACATCTTGGGGACCCAGGGAGGTATGAACGTCTGCAGTCTTTGTCTGGACCACTAAAAGCCAACTGACGTAAGTTTGTCAAAGGAGTACTCACAGATAGTGGCATGGAATTTGATATTTTTCAATTGTAGCTTACTGAATGTTTGTACCTATGCATTCTTACGCCCGTATTCACAAACACACCTCGGTCTGAAAAAGATGGTATCAGCCATTTTCAGTGACTGGATGAATAAAAAAATCTTAGGTGATGTTTTTTATTGTACTTCTTGGAAAAGCCTTAGGTCCAGAAGTGAACTGAACTGTGCCCCGGGGAATAGTTATATTATTGCTAGCAATGAAAATACTTGCATTGCAATGTAGCTCTTGAATCTAATTAAGGATTAAACTATTTTTCGTTTAAAAACAACACAATATTAATCATTATTCTAATTAATACATTGAATTATCACCAATAGATAAAATAGTTATGTTTGATAACTTCTATACATCTACAATAAAATTAATGACACTGAAATAATCTGACCCCAGACTTGTGGTATGAAGAGACTTGTGGTATGAAGACCTTACTTATGATATCTAAGCTGAAATAATGATAAATTACTGAGTCTCGGTCAAATTATCATTTCAATTTTTTCTGGAGTCTGTTGGTTGGCGGATTTAATTAATCATTAATTACTTCTAAAGACAAAAAAGATTCTTGAAGAAAAATTTTCTTTATCTTGACTTATTTTCCTACTTAGTGTTAGTTCCGAAAATCATAAAAAAATATATTACTTGCATAAATATGCAGTTTTGTATAATATCTTTTACTATTTTTCTATTATTATCTAATTACAAATTATATTTTGTTACAACAAAATGACAGGTTCCACCGAGATTTGAACTCGGATCGCTGGATTCAAAGTCCAGAGTGCTAACCATTACACCATGGAACCGCTTGTCGTGGCGTTCGAAATTGGCTATCGCGAGCACCGAACTCGTGACGTGCGGTCACGCGCAGGTCAAGATGAGCTCACAGCGATAAGTGAAAGTTGGAGATGTTAGTTTAGCACTAGTTTGTACATATTATGTGTGAGACATAATACGGACTGATTTAAACAATGTCTGTTGCAGGCAGTTTCACTAGCAATCCACTTTTGATTGTTTTTAAGTAACTACTATTTTATTTCCTTGGGGGAAGCCTATGTCCAGCAGTGGACGCCATTTAGCTAAAACGAACGAACAAACTATCTTTTTTAAATTGATATCGCGTTATAACGATGATTAAATTAAATTGTGCCGCCTTTTTTGTTTTTTTTTCTTTCTTTCTTTATTCTGTTTTTGGGTACTGTACAATAAAGTTTTAAATCTATTTAACTATCTTGTGTTTATGTTTTGATGTTATAATTGTAAGAAAGCTGTTTTTTCTTGGTTATTCGGTATATTTACCATCGGACGGTCAATATTCCTTCCCGATTGAAGCCCTTTCAGGCACTAAACATTCCAAAATTTAGCTTACTCTACCACCACTCCCATTGTCACAGTACGAGTACAAGTCGGAAAACAATCAATTCTAATAACATTATTTAATATTTAATAAATTCCCGGAACATTTTTCCGAATCGCTCTGTCCGTTCTAATAATAATGACGTCACAAATCCACAGGGCCGGGCCCAGAAATCTTCAATCTCGCGGACCGGACAATCATCGTCCGGCCCGGATCAATTATTCACAATACTGATTGCGTCCGGAACGCACGTGGATGCGCCTGAATTATATATGTGTGGCGAATCGGACCGCGCAGGGGCGGACTTAGGGTGACTTTTTTACCCATAGAAAAACAAATAAAAAAATTCAATGATGGAGCAAGGACATAAAGATGCAACATACTCATTACAAGAAACACGAAGACAGAATAAAAAGTTATAATATAAATCATTTATCGTCTAAAAGGACGGTTCCACCGAGATTTGAACTCGGATCGCTGGATTCAAAGTCCAGAGTGCTAACCATTACACCATGGAACCGTTGAAAGAGAAGCCAATAATGTGGGACATACGATAATTGTTATTGAATGATCAAACGAACTTACCAAGTGAAGTTCGATCTAAATTANGTAACCAATTTTATGCAACAACTACGGATTACTAACATACTCGTACAATAATGCAATGCAATACTATTATACAAATAAATTAAGAAAATTGGTAAGAAATTAGTAAAAAAATTACTATCAATATCATTAACATTTAACACTGAGCAACGATAAAACATAAATTTACAATTCCAGGACAGAAGAATACACTGAGTACCAACAGCAAAAATAAATAAATAAAAATAAACCCATGTCAAGAAACTAAACGGAGCCAAGTGGATGAGGACTGCACACAAGGTGCTGGAGAAAGTCAGGTGAAGCTGGAGCTGGAAGTGGACCTGCTCCCAGGCGTGTCGTGCATACATTTAAGGTAGGATTTTTTCCTTGACCTGTTGTGAAATAATGAGGTGGTTTTTAAGTANAGCAGGATAATTAATAAAAGGCTTTATTTGTTCAAGTGTTTGACCAATTTACTACGTTTCTCGACGACCTTGTATGTTCTTACAATTTGGTGTTATTTTCAATAACTGCCAATTTGTAAATTATCGAACAAAGTTGACAAAATAGTAAGTCACGTCATATGACTGTAAGGCTGGGTTGCACCATCTTACTTTCACTTTAACAAACGTTAAAAATCTGTCAAACTCCATACAAAATGCACCGGTTATCATAGTTACCATTAAAGGTGCAACTCAGCCTAAGACATTAGAAAAGTTTCACGTAGGCGAAGCCGCAGCCTTATAAATAATTTAATACGAGTATCTTATTAATCGCGTTTTGACTTGAGCGATTTTATTGACCTAGGTATTTTTGTATGAATGGAATGTATTATGTTGTGTCAAATGTACTTTTGTTTGTTCTCTGTAGCCTTACAAAAAAATAAAATAAACAAATGAATCGTGTTTTGATCGTTGTTTAGTACACGGACCTGAGTCCCTCCCTGTCATAAAACAATAGCCGGGCCCTGAATGCGCCCCCGTAGTGCGTGATAACAGGCGTTTAGCGTCTACCATTCTCCCGGGAGGACTGCCCTCTCACTCCAAATCTAACAATGTTTTTTCGTCCTACTGTAATCAAATAAAACTCTAGGTTCTGTAAGGTGAATTTTTGATGGGGACTTCTTTAGGATAGGGTCAGCTCTACTTTTTAGGGAGAAGATTCTGATGATACTTTAGCGAGTTTTAAAAATTAATTTAAGAATGTCTGGTATGAGGTGGACCGTTCGTTTCAGCCAAATGACGTCCACTGCTGGACAAAGGCCTCCTCCAAGGTTTTCCACAATGCACGGTCCTGCGCTGCCCGCATCCAGGCTCTTCCCGCGACCTTTACCAGATCGTCGGTCCACCTAGTAGGAGGCCTGCCCACGCTACGTCTTCCAGCCCGTGGTCGCCACTCGAGAACTTTTCTGCCCCAACTTTGAGGTGGACCGACGACCTGATAAAGGTAGCAAAAAGGCGCTAGATGCAGGCCGCTACCAACCGTGCGATGTGGAAGTCATTTATAGGGGAGGCCTATGTTCAGCAGTGGTCGTCCTGTGGCTGAAACGATGATGATGATGCAAGGTTTAAATTCCACGGAAAGAATATGCTGATTGTGTTAACTAAATGTTGTCTCAACCATCTACTGTTAGTGGTGGTCTGTGTTAGAGTAAATTTTATTAAAGGCACTTTCACTTTAATTTTTATTTATATACCGGCCGTTGTGGACATCCTTGGAGGAGGTCTTTGTCCAGCAGTGGACGTTATTTGGCTGAAACTGACTTTCAGCCTAGGCGCAGACCACCGATTTTTAGTTGGCCGATAGTTGGGTCGGGCTGTTAATCAGTATGAAGATGTATGAATGTTAGTGCGTACATTACACCGATTTGGTATCGGCCGATTCTTCATACAAATCAGAATCGGGCCCAACTATCGGCCAACTAAAAGTCGATGGTCTGCGCCTAGGCTTATTCTATGATTTCAGTCCATTAGAAATCGCTAAATGTAAATAATAATCATTAGTGTTGACGTATCATTGCCACTGCACCTTCATAACAGAGTAAATATGGTAAATACAAATGAGTAGGCCATCTTCATAAAAACGCACCGAGTGCGGTTTGTATGTGAGCGCGCCAATATACGTATGCGGCGCGCATGCACACACTGACAAAATTCGGCGCAACCACGACTGGCTCCCCGCTAATCCCCGCTAAATTTTGTCAGTGTGTGCGTGCGCGCCGCATACGTGTTGGCGCGCTCACATACAAACCGCGCCCGTGCGTTTCTATGAAGATGACCTACTCATTTGTATTTACTCTGTTCATAATAAGCCATCAGCAGATTGTTTGCGAACCATAGACTATCTGAAATCGATGGCCATTAGCGTGATCATCGATCGATCATAACTCGGCAAACAAACGCCCGCAAACAGGCTTCAATCAATGTAATCGACTAATTAATTTAGTAGGGTATGGCTAGATTTTTAATCGCTAAAAACGGCTGCGGATGTGTACACAAGTCGACCGTTTTATAACACACTGCGGTAACTCAAAAAACAGTTTTTTGAGTTTTATTAACGTTTTTTTTTTTTAGTTTTAAATTAAGGTGAGTTGTGATTAAAACTAATTTAATTAGCTTACGTGAATTGTCTCCTGCACAAATAGTGAGGAATCACTTTTTCGAAAATTTATATTCAAAATGAATCCTTGACGACCACATCTATGCTATTAACAATGCTTTAGTGAATGTGTGTTGCTGAGATTTTGCTTGGAAAATTTAGGAAGGAAATAAGTAAATCATTGTTATTCATCACACTATATTCCTTCCCGAATATTGTAAGAGATATTGATGATTTTGCGATTGTACTTACCTGGTCCGGTTCAGAGTTGCTCTCCTCTCCTAAGGTGCGAGGACATGGATGTGAAAGAGTAGCTATCAATTGAATAAGCTCTCATGTATGTTCATTGTTCAGCGATTATATTTCACTTGATGTCCACTTTTCACCAATTGTACACACTGATTAATATAAAATAAGTCCACTAAACCCATTCACAACGATAATACACTGAAATTCACAACAAAAACCGCAATGATACGGATGGTCGCTCGGCCGGGCGCGCGGCGCTTGTGACAACTCTCGAATCCAAACTACCGCCCGAGTTTTTTTATTATTTTTTTGGTAGTGCTGTTCCTATTCTAAATCCAGGCTCTTATTATGTTAAATTAAAATAATATTTTTACTTTAATAGTTTATTGAAGATTGTCAATAAACATGACAGTTTGCCTACTTGTCTCACACCGTGACATAATGTAGTCATATGATACTGGGCATAATTTAAAAAAAATTGATTAGGTATTGTGAATTAATTTATTATAGCCTGACCAGGAACATAAAAACCCTGGCATAGAGGCGCGTCAATTGCATTTAATAGTGCAACACTGAGTACAGTCGTACCTGTGTTAAATTAATAGGCTAACTTTATGTATAAGGACTTAGGATTACGGGCTAATTTGATATTTTCATAAATTAACGAAAAAATATTATTATAGGTAACCTGGTTTAAATAAATTAAATGAAACCATCAATCGAGCTAGTAGGATTTATTTTATTATTCATCAATAATCAAATTCAGAACTTGAATATTCAACTGCAATGTCTGCTCATGAACGCTTCAAACTCGGTACTTCTTTCCCAATTCCATAAAATTCAACACTTAGAAAGTGACAAAAAACTTTAAAATAGGTAGTTGAAACAAACCACAGCTAATTTTCATAGTGGACTGTACTATACGATAAACATGTCAGTCAATTTGACAACCTTTGTCGGAAACATTATTCAATGAAAATATTGTCCGAACCCTTAGTATTTCTCTTCGACAAATACTTTAACACTTATGAACCACTTTTCTTTCACGACTATACAGGGTGTTAGGTAAATGGGTATATGAGCCGACACTAGCCCATGTTAAGATGGTCATATAAATGGTATGGTGAAGTCAGAAAATTGATATCTATCTTCATTTTAATTATTTTAATTTTCATACAAATCGGATTTTATAAAATTTATTTTGTATGAAAATTAAAAAAAATAAAATGATGATATCAAATTTCTGACTTCACCATCCCATTTATATGACCATGTTAACATGGGCTAGTGTCGGCTCATATACCCATTTACCTAACACCCTGTATAAAGATTTTAGCAATTTAATTCACAAAATTAATTGCGCACATTTAAAATAAAGTTTGTTTACACTTTGACAGCAATAGACTGACATGCAAGGTGACATGTCAATGAAGTTTTCAGTTACTGTTGCCATTAAAAGAAATTAGTACCATTAGTTTTCCGCAACATGGCGAGGGTTTTTATGTTCCTGGTCAGGCTATAAGCATATTTACAACTTTTCTAATATTCCTTTATACCGTTTAATAAACTATTAATATTAATGGTTTAATTTAGGTACTTTTTAATTATAATATGCGATTTACGTCAACGTCTCTACACAGTTTTTGATATGAAAACGTATAATAGAGCCACATTTTTTTATTATTTGGCAACTGCCTGGTAGAGTGGAGTTAATACACCAGTTTTTATTGTGTTACCAGCACTGAGGATTTTTGTTTTTTAGGGTTTTAATAGTCAAATAAATTAATTTGGCTGCCGACCTCCGCCCACATTGCAAAGCAAGTGTGCTCGCAGCCTTAGAACAAGAAATATTAATAGAAATGTAAATTACCCCGAAACCCGAGCAGGGTGTCTTAAATCGCTCCTAGCGCCCTATAGCGAGCACATCGGATTAAGACATCACACCCTATTACCATAATGTTGGTTTCGTAAGCTTTGCTGTATCGCCTTACGATTAACTTGAAATGTTTTTGGAAAGTATAATGTTTCCAATTATTACGTCAGGAGTTTTAAGAAATCATGTCATTTGACGTTTGTTAAAAGTTATTCCAATCATCTAAAATCATTCATATCAGCTTTGGAGTTTCAGGGTCTTAACACAAAAAGTTAAACTCGCGTTGAACACTTGTTTCAATTGACATTTAGTTTGATCAAGTGTTCAACGCAAGTTTAACTTTTTTTTAATAAGGCCCACGTTTAATTCATTCTAAGTTTCTGGAATGGAAGCAATTTATTAAACGACTAGCGGCCGCCCGCGACATCATACGCGTGGATCCCGTTTTACCCCCTTAGGGGTGGAGTTTCGTAAAATCCTTTCTTAGCGGTTGCCTACGTCATAACATCTACCTGCATGCCTTTCAGCCTGATCCGTCCAGTGGTTTGGGCTGTGCGTTGATAGATCACTATGTCAGTCATTCAGTCACCTTTGAGTTATTTAAATTTAGATATTAATTAATTTTAATAATGAAAATGAAATACCATTTTAATACATCATCATTTTATTGAAGTGACATGTTTAGGTATAATAAATCACAATAACTCGTAAATAGACATAAGGATTGCACGTTTGTCTTTGGATCAGTTTACACGACTAAACGAAGTTTATACAATATTTACAGCTCTTATACAATCAAAATTAATTATATTTAAAATATTGAGAAATATTGTACACAAATATTTTATTAACTAAGACATTCTGACAGTATAATGACGAAACAAAATTTAGTAAATATTATATAACATTTATATAAATATAATTATTAATTAAAACGTGATTATTTACAATTTTGATAGTTACTTTTATGGTCGGTGACGTTGACGATTTTAAAAGGTGTCTACTACAAAAACAAACATTATAATCAAATAACATAATATCAATATTATCTAAACCACATAATAATGTTCTAATTTGCTATGAGCTGGGCATGATCATACAAGTTCAGGTCATTAGCCTGAGGAAATGTTTTGTAATAACTACATTTATCTATTGTTTAATTGTTATATAACTATGTGCTCTCAAATTATACACTAGTCGTAAAAATAGACAACATTTTATACATTATGAGTTAATATTAGGCTGCTGACACTCGTGCGTGACACATTTTATATAACATAATCATATTTATATTCTGTCATAGATTTTAAATATGAAACAAGTCACTCAACGCAACGTAAGACGTTTATTTGTCAGCAGCTTTATACAGGTTGTTCCAAATTCCAAAAAGAACGTGTCAAACGTAAGCAAAAGATTTGATACGTTATTTTTAGAAGCTATATATTAGATACAATCTAAACAGTATATTACTTACACGAAGTTTAATTGAAGTAATGTGTCTACTAAAATTGTACTGAATTTATTTTTGTCCTAAAATAATATTTGGTTCTGAATAAAAGCTATAGTTTTTATAACGACGTTATTAATATTATCTTAACCCACGGAATGAATGGCGGAAATTTTATTTTCAAACGGAATGACAATTTGTACTTTAAAAGTATATTTTACACATATTTCTTTGTTCTCCTCTTTGGAATGCGTCAGTCCATACAAAGCAAGTTGCTAAAATTTCCAAGAAAATGTATTTATACATTGTGTATGGCATAACAGCCTTTTATTTAATTTATACAATGAGATCAAAAACTCACAATAACAAAGAGTCATAACACAATTACTTACTTTACAATTTGGTTCATGGAATGGAAATTACTTTTTACTGGTAATTCTATTTTTAGTGACAGTTAATTGCTTGACTTTTGCGTTAATAAGAATGTAAGAAAACATCAATTAACATGAAAAATACATAAGTCAGACATAGGTAGACTTGTATTAGTAAAAGACTTTTTAAAGTTTGAAAGCGACACTATTAATACGGTTTACAATATTTTTTTTTGTTGGATAAACCAGTTAACGTAACAAATGATTCAATTAATTTCTTTATCACATTTTAAATATTTAAAATAGTTGCAGTTGCTCAATCTTTTACTAACATATGTAAGTCAAAAGTTTAACAGAAGCGGGTTGCAGCGGCTGTATAAATAATTTTAAATTACAAACAATTCGAAGTATCAATAATAAAGGCCGCGTATCTAAGTGAAGACCAATTTACAGCTTTTTATTTACAAAGGACCTCAAAGGAAAAACAAATGAGGATAGTTAAAAAAAATACCGCTGCATTCCCGTTCCCATTCAGGTGAATCTTTGGTAGTGTTTGGACGCCTCAACGCCAGGCCGCTGGCGCGAAGGCTGATGACGTTCAGGATGGTAGCGGTTGTAGGGGGGGCACAGGGTTGCTCATGTGGGCCCTGAAGTCTGGGTGGGGGGGCCGCAGTTCATGGTGGGGCGGCCGGAGATCTGTGGGAGATTTGCTGGTTATTGGAATGTCATTGGTGCTCGATTTTTGAAGTTCACTTTTAATAACACACGAAAGTGACCAGATAGCTACAAACGAGATGCGGGGGAATTTGACGAACCAGTGGAGGCTCCAAACTCATTGCATTGTATGTGGTTTTCTATAGGCCTAGTCTATGTTACAAGAGCTTCAATTTAGTCACATTTGTGATTTGGGAAAGTTTTTTTTCTTGGCTTTCGCGGTTTGCGTTTAGCCACAACGGTTTTGGTAAAGTAATGTTTTAAAAAAACTAAATACTGATTTTGTTGTAACTGCTTATTCATAAGCAATGTAATGTCCTACCATACAGACATATGATCTGACAAAAAATGTAGGGGGACTTCTTTCCTTGCATCTTTATGATTTACTAAAGGAATAAGAATTATTATGTCTTAAGAATCACAAGTATCCCGTACACATTTTTGTCCCTTTTTTGCGACAGTTGGAGTTTAGGGTGCAGTCTTAATGCAACGGTTTTTCGCCAAATCCTGTCAATTAATATTTGAAGTCAGAACTCACCTAATCTATGCTCAGCGACGCTATGCATCTCAGGTGCATGCATGCTATGCACATCCGTATGCGGCGGCTGCATATGCTGCTGCGGCGGTCTCAGGTCCGCATGCTGCGTCTCCCGGTGCCTGCGGAGATCCACCTTCCTCTGGAACGCTCGTCCACACAGCTCGCAGGCGAAGGGCTTGAAGCCGGTGTGCTTGCGGGAATGGGTGATCAGGTTGGAACTCTGGCTGAACGCTTTGCCGCAGACCTGGCATTTGTGCGGCTTTTCACCTGTGAACAAAGGGTGTATTTTAAGTCAAATTGTTTTTAGCTTTCATGGTCACTAACACTGTCAAAGTCAAAGTCAAAATTTCTTTATTTGTTTAGACTAATAAATAGTTCTTACAAATCGTCATTTTGCTCTTAAGGAGCCTCTACATGTCTCATAATCTTTTTACCCTACCAGCGCTTCGAGACCAACATTTGGCAAGTGCTGAGAAGAAGCGCCGCAACAAACTCAGTCACCACTGTCTGCCGGTTAATATAAATAAATAGAAATAGCAGTAGTAGGTACATTCGATTCAGGAGCAGTTCACTGAATTTACCACCTTTCTTGTATAGTGTAATGGGTATACAAAATTGCGTGGTATATTAAACAAGGTAGTGACGTGCTAATATCTAGACTTACAGATTAGGTACATACTTAAATACTAGTAGAAATAACTCGCATACATAAATTGGAATAACTTGGATTGAGCAGTCCCCGAAAGCAGCGCCTGTTCACAGACATGACGAGTGAACCAGCCATCGCTTCACTCGACCATATTAGAGGGAATGTAACGACCCGCCTCACTAGAATATTATTATTTACGGGATTGCTATCATGTACCTTTTTATTTACGAGCCACCCAATGATGTCTGCCAAAAACATCTAACCTGCTAGATCATCAGTGACTCCGTGATCAAGGTGCTTACAACAGTGCCGAAATATCGGAAGCTCTTAAATAAAAATTCACATGGTAGCAATCCCGTAAATAATAATTAATTATAATATTTTAAGATATTTGCAATGGATGCGGCTCAGCCGTAAAAACAGAGTAAAATAGGATTCTCTTTCACGTGGATGTCGTAAGAGTTCGACAACTTCCTGGCTATATTTGCTATTGGTAAATTAGAGAGGGTCGTGCTTCTGCATTGGAGACGCAATGACCAGACGATTTTAATGGCTAAAAGCTGCATATTATGGCGTTTTAAGTCTTTGCCTTGTAGAAGTTAATTGATGTTGATGATGGACTATGAAGTGTTAATATTTAACTCTACACACAGATGGACTTCTGTTGCTTAGAGACAAAAGAGCTCTACGTAAACAGTTTTATTTCGAAATAAAACTTACAGAACTCCATGGATTTGTAGTCCAGTCTACATACTCAGCGTAATCTGTGCCAGGTCAGCCATTACGTATTCGCACCGCGCTCGTGTGAGCTCACAAAAATGTATAACGCCTAATGACGTTGAGCCAACTTTAGATGTTTTCTTTTTACCTGTCTGCCGAAAAAGGGTATTGTTTTATGAGAATATCCATAGGTCGGCTTTGATGCTTTAAAGGTTTGATAGATTTTAACATTAGATTAAAATATTCGTATTATTTTAAGAATTGCATAAATTGAACCACTCAACTTTAGCCGTAACTGTGACGACAACCTATGTTTTTTGTGTGGAATTTGAAAGATTTTTGACGAAAGCAAGATGGTGCAACCCAGCCTTAGAGTAGCCTTAATGTATGGCTATAAGGTTTATTAATAATTGTAATGTAAGCCACCACTTTGACGACTAAAAATCTAATAATAGTGCATGTCAAGCCAAGTATTACCTCTTTTGTATTAAGAGGATCGAAAGATCTAGTTATCACGCTTACGTAGACAGATAAAAATCACACACTTAGATCATGCGAATCTGGCCATTGGCTGTTCTTCAGCAGGCTATATTGTCTATGCCCTGGCACGTATTAATGCCGGCGTAATCTGTGCGAAGTCCGCCATATTACGCATTCGGCGTCCGTACGCGCTGGCCTTACAAAAATTTATAGCTCGCCCCTACAACGGTTTTGAACGTAACTTTATGTACTGGAGTTAGGACTCAATTTGCGCGGCCCTTAGGGCTAGCACAATCAGGTTTTTGGTGAATCATAAGAATAAGAGATAAAAGTAGTTTTACTCAGTATTGGGCAAGAATACGATTACGAAACTATTGTTATGGGTTCATTTTGACGATATTATAGCTTATTACATACACATCTCAGCTCAAATTTCTATTACAACTGCCTTTAATTTAAAATATACACGTAACTGGGTATGCTCTTAAGTATTTATCGAACTTTAACTACATAGACTAGAACAAAAGCTCCTTCTAAGTTCCTTTATATCGCGAATAGTGATTCCAGCTTTTAAGAATTTAATAAAGCATTGTCATGGGCGAAACTTTCGCAGCCATTGTTGAAAGCTGCCTTTACCTACACTAATTTATTTTGTATGTGAAGTTCTCTTGAGCTCACGATTTCACAGAATTTATACGTCAAATATAATTACATAAATTCAACTGTAACAATGACTTATACTGGTCATTATGTCTATTTATGGTCATATTTCACAAAGTACATACGTCCCTTGCGGAAGTTTCAGTCGGTTTCATTTAACAAGTACCTAAATGCCATTTAAAATAAATAATTAACACAATTTTACAGTATCAAATTCGGCGTGGACAAAACAGGAAAACAGTGGCAACCAATGCGACGGTGTTACATAGTAGGTAATTACCTTCACAAATCACAGCGCGGCGTCGATTCCCGACTTAGGTACTTTGAAAGGGCCGTGGTCCGTCAATCAAGGGCCGGTGAGCGGCACTTCATTAGAGCGAGCGGGTGCACTCTACCCGTCCCACTCTCTTGTCGCCAGAGCAATTTATATCCGTCGTGCTATTGGGCCGAGATTGCGGCGACTCCTCCCCGCGTCGCGTAGCAACGGTGGGGGCTCACCCCTCTCCCCATCCCTGCCCGCTTTATGGATCGCAATTTTCCCTTGAATTGGAAATCAGAGCGCTCTCGCCGCTCGGTCGTTAGCGTCTCTCCGTCTTTGCGATACTTCCACGCTACAGATTTTTACAGAGAAAGATGTTCGGAGGCCTTTGTGGTAAAGTTCGCCCACTGTTTTGGGTAGAGCCGTTCACGCGGACGTCTCATTTGAGAACTTTGACGTTAAGGCACTAACTTAGTGGAAGTTGGATAATATTGGCTCAATTTAAATTAGGAAAATGTACAGCACCAAATATTATAGATATTTGTTATTTGTTTGCGCTTGACAACCTGCTGATAATGGTTTAATTAATGTCCAAAATAAGGAAATGTTGAGAGAGTAAGGGGAAACATTATGAAATAATACCAATGATATTATTACGTAAATACCCTTTACGTAATGCATAAAATACTGTCATATATTATGCATTACATAAATTATGCAATTGTGCATTAAATAATTTAGTAAAACGTACCTATCGTTTAAACTAAAATCGGCACATCTGTCTTTATAACGCCGTTGATACCATTCAAAACAGAATGATCGCTTAACTTTCGCACTCAAAGCAAATATCAAGCCCAAACTTTGGCAAACCACGCAATGAATCCTCTAAGCGTCCCACATAATACAAGAGATGTAAACAAGCCAAACTTCAACGATTACAAGAAATTACAATCCCTTACGCAAAGTCCGCAAGCAGGGAGAAATCTTCGTCCTTAACAGCGTAATTATGCTGCTATATTACGGGGTGAATGGCAAGTGGAGAAATGGAAGTGGGGAAGTGGGGAGAAGTGTGAAAGGGACGTGCCACTTAATTGTCTTCGGGGTGAACTCCGAACTGGATGAATTGAAAGATCGTCTATGTATTATTGATCTATGCTGAAACTTCGGATTGATTGCGGGAGATAGAGTAATTGTAAAGGGGCATTAAGTCATCCGTTCGGCAGCAATTCGTGGTTAAAGGGTGAAGTTTGGGCTAAGGGCTACTTTGCTAAGAACGGTTCGATAACTCACTTGAATTTGGTGAAAGCCTGAGACATAGTTTAGTCGACTAATATTGGTCTAACCTAAAATTGACAAATGCAATAAAAGATAAACGACTACCATATTTTAGTGCTACTTCTAAATACATATTATAAACAATTACTCTTTCAGCAAGTGTTACGTACCTAAGCTAAATCTATCCACGATATCTACTAAATTTACCGATAGCTAACCGTCTTTATTCGTATCGTTTGGCGGATATTGCGTACTTAGCGGGTAATGGATGATAAACTAGTTATACGTTACGGCCTCGGAGAGCGTTCTCAGATTTTTACAGGCACTTACTTTTATTCGACGCCATTTTGCTTCGCTTCTCAACTTATAAATGCTTTGAATTTTTAGCATTGAAATAAATCTTTGGTATAAGACTTAGTAATAGACTTATTATAAGTAAGTTTGAATACGGTTTATAAATCTGTTTTTAATATTAAATCCATGATTAAGCAACAAGAGTGGTCAGTTTTAGTTCCTAAAATTTCATCTAATGCACTTCTCAATTTTTTTCAGTTGTTGAGTAAGACATTGAGTCCTTAAGTTGTCCTGTTGTAAAATTCAATGCTAAAAATACTAGGAGTTCTTTAAGAATCTGGTGGGGTCAAAAACTAAAGAACACTGACAGACCTCTGAAACCTGTAATACCTTATGTATCTTTTACGGTCCTAGTTCATTAACATCTCCAATTCAAGTAAATAATAAGCAGTGCTGGATTTAGTTGAGTAAAAAAGCAGTAGATATTTTCTCTTACAAATTCCATCAGCTCCCGAACTATCCAATCGATACCGGTCCAGCAATAAGCGAGCAGACGCGCTAAGTGCGAAGTTCCCGGGTTGTGATTGAACGCATCCCGGCGAGCGATAACCGTAAATCCCGGGACTTGGCCAGGGCCGGATAAAGGCTTTAGTGAGACCTCTGAAAATCTATATCATAAAGTACCTATATATTACAAAATCAAATGGGACCTCTGAAAATCTATATAATAACGTTGTTTTATTACTAAATCAAATGGAACCGCTTTTTAAGTAGGAACTTGTCTTACAATCCTCCCGAACTTTTGCATTTTTATGAGATGTGTATTTCTAGTCATCTGATAGAACTAACAATGCTTTTTTATCTACACTCATATTATAAAGAGGTAAAGTTTGTGTGTTGGTATATTTGTTAAATTGTAAGGGGTAACCTCGGGATCTACTGACTCACCAATAGAAAGCCACATTATTGCTGAGTGTCATAGGTTACTTAAAAAACCGAAAAATTCGGTGGAAAGCTAGTTTATGATATTTAAGTTTTTTTAATTAGACATACTAATAGGTATCTATCTATGTATTATTATTTCTAATCACTCAGCTTGTCAATCGCTCTTTGAGGAGAAGGGACAATTCACACTGTCGAAACCTCAAAGAAAAACAAGTTGTTTGAAAATTATGTTACAACCACACAAACATTATCATAATGAAACAACAATAATTATCTATCTGCAGTGATACATTTTCCGGTACAATCAAGAAAAATAATAACTTAATATCCCATAAAATATCTGTAAGTGTTCTAGCCGGGATTGCTCAGAAATCATTACGGGCCATTATCAGGGCACTAAACGAGAGATTCGCAATAAAACAGACATTAATATAATTAAATTACCGCCCTCAATCCGGCCCTGCGCGGCTCATCTGCACAGTATCACAGAGACGGATTTTTATGGCGACGTACTTTAGACGCTCGTGAATTAAATATATGATGGCTCCAACTTAAAGTGCTACCTCTGGCAAGATTTCACGAAATATGGCCGACGTGTTTTAGGTGAACTTTATTTTAGGTCAGCAGTTCGATGCAGACGAACGGTCCTTGTAGAGTGAGGTTCGGTTCCTGACTATGGTTATTTAAAAAAATCTTTTGTTCAGAATTTAATGCAGTTTGAGTAATATTAAATTGAATAGATTAAAAGTTTTGGTGATATTAGATCAGCATTTTCAGCAGTATTTATTTCGTTAGATTGGTAGAGACGACGTCAAGCTAAATACGTACGTAATATGAACTATTCTGCTACGAAATGTATATTCTGATGTGCAGTTGTACTTACGTACAATTTTCAAAACACTGTTTGCTATTTCGGCGCCATGTCACAAGCCATGTCCTTCAAGCATGGCTTGACTTTGCAAAATAATAAAAAGAAAAACCATTTATAAAAAAAATCCACAAAAACAAATCAAACGCGCATTTTCAGCCCCGAGCTTTAATTATTTTACGTCTTCCCCTAATCCTCTGTCCTGCAATAAAAGTCAAAGGAAAGAATAATTTGAGTTATGCCTTTGCCATAATCGAGAGTAACAGTAAAAAAATCAAGGCAGAGAGGCACGCCGCCAGGTTAATAATTCAGAGCGTATAAAAAACGGCAAAGCTGCAAATTGGGGTGAGCTCACGCTGCATTTACATGAACATTGATAATTCAGACTTTTTTTCCATTTGAGTGTACTCGCATCATTGTGGTTTTTTGGAATATTTCCTTGATGTTCCATTTTTGAATTGGTGATTTACGAAACAAATGAATTTTGATTTTACTGGCCAGTACATATTATAATAAGTTAAGAATAATTTAGAGGTTGTGAGCTGAAAAACTGAAATAAAAAACTGCTCAACCCATAAAACTTTAAAAAAAGTTTCGGTCTGGCCTTTTAAGAAAAATATTAATGTACCAACCTATTTCTTTAACTGACTGCAAAAAAGGAGGAGGTTCTCAATTCGACTGTAGTTTTTGATCTCAGCGTCACGTTGGTGGATGAGGCAGTTCTTTATGTTACATAATATGTTCTTCACGCTTTAAAACAAATGATTTATTTATAACTGCCAACCTGCCAGAGAAGTTTGAAGGCTTACAAACGATTGCTATACGACACTATGACATCACTGTACTTAGCATGTACGCTAAAACGCTAATGAGTAACGCTCGAGAGCCTTCCTAAATATCCCTGCACTCCGCTCCTTGGGCTGCACTTTTACGAACACCTGCTTCTGTTAAGTGCAGCCTACTTCTGGATTAGCGACTTCACAACTTTCGGAGTTTGCTCATCTGCCGCTGAATTAAAGACGCTCGCGTTGATATTAATTTATGTGTGTTAAAAAATCATAAAGTATTTTTTTCTGAACCAATTTTTAATAATATTTTTTTCATAATACTACTTTAAATAAAAAAAAAGAACACAAAAATGTGTATCTTACTTTTGAAGAATTATGTTACTAAAAATACTACTTCCTTTAAAAACATAATGTCCTTGAACATAATTATCTTTAAATATGAAACTAGGATCAAGTTCTTTCAGGAATGGGCTCAATAAACAATAATAATCATGTGTTTTAACTAGTCGGAATAAGACAGAAATTGCCTCGTCTTGTAGGATAGAATTGTTCATGACTGTACGTACTCGTACAGAACTATACTCAGCGGCAAAATCAAAAACATCTACAAGCAATTCCACCACTGATTAGTGCGTAATTCTATCTTATCGGTACTTAATACCTCGCCTACATTTTTGAAGTCAAAACGCGGCAGATTATTAAGGATTTTCGATTGACCGATCGATTCGGTAATCCGGTTGTTAACAAGCCGAATGGAGGAAATATGTCGACATTTTGAATAACTGTTTACATAAAAGGCAACCTTTACCGACTGTCCTAACAACAGTAATTATGACGTAGGCATGAACATATGAAGTTTTTCCAAATTTATCCCCTAGGGGGGTGAAGTGAGGTCAAAACTTTGAAAGGAGAAACAAGATGTAATACGTGGGCGAAACCGCGGACCGAAAGCTAGTCCAAGATAGATATAAGTAAATATACATAGAAAGTAATTTTATGATAACCAAGTCTTTCTTAGGTTTTGAATTGTATTTTCACGCACTCTTCAAACCTCATTATTGTTACTGTAAAATACACACTATTGGCAATTGGCACGGATAGATACAGAGAGCAAATCAAAATAAACATTTTATTATAAAATAACTCCTATTACAACTACTTAAGATACCACAGTTACCTAAGCTTGAAGTTCCGTCGTATGGACCCAAAATACACAATTTCCATGACTGTAAACACAGGTAGTAGTCTAAAAATAGGTAGAGTCCTTTCAAACATTCAAAATAGTAGTTTATCAAAGTGTATAGGTAGGTACTCATGAACTTAGCAGCATAGTTTAGTAATAAACATAAATTTAATACATAACTAAAAAATATCTGCTGTTTTTTCAAAGAATTTAGATTTATGTAGCTTGGCAGCGCTCACAGAGTTAGCTGTTTAATTCTTGCGCGGTCCACCCTGTATACGAGGTATCACGAGCACCAATATACATATATTATACCGTAGAAATCCTGAGCAGAGACGTGATTACC
This sequence comes from Ostrinia furnacalis, assembly GCF_004193835.3. NCBI lineage: Eukaryota > Metazoa > Arthropoda > Insecta > Lepidoptera > Crambidae > Ostrinia > Ostrinia furnacalis. The sequence continues at coordinate 726,247 of NW_021130774.1, read as the reverse complement.
GGTCCGTAGTGAAGTGTGGATTTTCCGGAGATTCCCGCGACCCCACTTTAATGCCCCCAACCCCCAACCCCCCAGGTTAGGGGGTCGGGGGTTGGCCATCTATAGATCGTGCAGGATTTGCTGGACGCGATAGTTACGTGCGGATGTTCGCTCTTTGATTTTTGAGGAGTTGAGAGTTCCATACGTCTATGTATGGAATCAATTCCATATGGAAAAAACGCTGGGGAATGAATTAGATTTTTGGAACTTGTTTCTTGGATCCGTATGTAGAGCAACAGATTTATTTATGTATCATGCATCAAAAACCTCTCAAAATTCGATTCAAATTCAAAGAAAGTCATGAAAGCTGTGATAAGTTTGATTTGGTGAATCTATTGATAGGTTTCAACCTATTTCTGGATAGAGTTATATTTCCATCCGTAGAGTTTTTTAAAATGTTTTATTTTTATTTTTTTATATGACAGGAGGCAAACGAGCAGACGGATCACCTGATATGATATGTAGCAGTAACTTAATTTGCAGTTCAATTTACTTGCCTATTTGAGACACAGTTACATAGTGCCTGAGTTTAACCAGTCCCTGAAACAAAACACAATCTTATCTGCCAACAACCAACCAATCTTGCTCCATTTTGATTGAACTAACAAACCAACGCAAGAATAAACACTAGAGCACGATTGAATCTCTTGTCTATGGTGCGAAAACAGGGGCACATTCTGGGGGAACGGGTCCAATTTTAGGGGAGGGCAAACACGGCCATCTTCCTTTAAAAACATAGGTGAATTGAAAAGCTGAAAAAACGGGCTCCTATATTTTTGTCCCTTTTGGGCTACGACAAGAAATTTAGTAATCTGGATGAGTCATAATATTTTTATTCGTCACAGTACTCATTATTACATAAATGTAACTATCACAAGAAATCGCTTCCTAGCGAATCTTTACAAAAAATCTCTAAAAAAGTCAGACTACTATAGTCGTTATTCCTAGAGCGAGATTCCTAATTTGACGTACCTAACACAGTCTCTGACTAGCATTGAAAGTAATGAATTTATTTATCTGTATACCCACCCTCATTTGCCCAGCAAAAACTAATTTAGTTATTAACAGTTTCCGTTTATTGTACGGTTGCATTTTCATTCAGTTATTCAGTCCAGCATTTCGCCTAAAAATAATGCCTCCTCCAATATTTTTGCCTCGGCGTCGTGCCACAAACCCGCGGAGCATTTCAGTGCGACGTTTACGATTTGCCTCATGCTAGAAAACATATTCTTCGTGTAAATGCCACTTAGGTGGTTGATTTATTGTAGTGGCTACCTCCGGCCGAGGTTATGTGGTTCTCGTATCCTTCGAGATGTAAAAATCTTTGTACATTAACATTTGGGGCCGTAAAAGTGAAAAAATATGACCACTTTGACGACCTAGCCACTACTAATTTGGTCCTGGGTTCGTCACACAACCCTAAAATCTTACCCCGTGATGGTTGAGTAGAATTGATATTGTGATGGTTTTTTTTTCGGTACCTAGACGGGTGAAACTTCAAATATTTGTATGTAGAGTCAGAGGTCTATGGGACTCTACATTAAGTTTTTGAAATGATTTACATGATAATCGTTCTTATGTAGGTATATGTTAGAGTTTGTACCCAAAATATCCGAACATTTTAAAGAAAATAAAAGAATCGTGTCTATGATTAGGTTCTATTGTTTTTTAGCTTTAAATAGTTGGTCACTTTCTGTCGCATGTTGGTTGCGGTGATAAAAAGGGACAAAGCTATTATTTATTAAAATGTGCTTTATAATTTGTATTGTAACATATGAATTTTCACGTAAGTTGTTAAATATTATGAAACAAAGACACCGGCATTAACAACGAAGCCGCGACATGTTTATCAGCCACCGATTACTAGTTTTAAAATATTAAAAGTTTAACCACTCCTTTATACTAATTACTGGTATTAATAGAAAATTATCACTTAATCCCTTTGAAGGATTGCGCTTTGGGATTGTAAAATAAAAATAAAGGTAGAGTTTTAAAAGTAAATAGGTTTTTTTTTAAATAAATGGTTATGATTACGACGTCTAACCGTTTAGGAAGATGGTGTAACTTCTTTCTACGATTCCAATCGACCAAAAAATAAAACCTACATAATATATTATTTTATGAGACAACATTTTGCAACCATCCCCATTCTTGAAGTTATCCATCCATTGGAATGGGAATCACCAATTCTGATCTGAGACTATGGTCAAGGTTGACAATAAGTAAAAAAAGATTCAATGTAAATAAATATAAAACTTTAAAACAGTGCGCCAAGTCCAATGATCATAAATCGACGGTGCAAATAACCGAATTGCCAAAATTGCCCCCGATGATTGACACTGTACCGTGAAAATGGGCAAATTGCCCCTTATAATAACTAACTAATAAGACCTCGCGTTGACAGTTGACAAATTCGTTAATTCGTCTCCTCTGGGAGGGCAGGGGAATCGGCGCCCTTACGCAATATTTCGGATTCGTACTTAAAAGATTTTGCTCCGAACCTTTGGGAAAGGGCCTTAGGAATAACGGCTAGGAGTTTCCTGATTGAATATTATTATTACAAATTGGGAGACAAAGTTCATTATCATCATCATCATCATTTCAGCCATAGAACGTCCACTGCTGAACATAGGCCTCCCCTAATGCTTTCCACGTTGATCGATTGGTAGCGGCCTGCGTCCAGCGCTTATTCAGTTCATTAAACTTTTATTTATTTGTACATTGAAGCTTCGGCCAAACCAGCGTCGGCGATGGCGATCACTGCACGTGTATAGACTGCGACCAATGATATGACGCGTTGACGTGAACTCATCGCTACAAATTCATACACGTCTGAGAGCTTAGTGTGAGTGTACATCAAACGTCGTCACTAGTAAGGGCGTTTAAAAAATCTATGAAGATTTTTTTGTCGCTGTACAATCCGTCATACATTTCATGTCATTTTTTTACGCGGTCACTAGTGAAGACGATGTAAATTCACTCTAAGCCCACAGATCTTCATCGCCATCGCGCACGCAGCCTACACGCGTCGTCCCTACACAAATAACACCCAATTTTTACATCATTTTAACCGACGTTATCAGTGACTTAAGTAGTGTGCTTAGATTAATTCAATACAAAACTAGTTGATAAATGTAATAATTATAGAAAAATATGTTTTTTCCTGTATTAAATTGGTGTACTTTAATGAGCTTTAGGATAATAAATGCGCATTAATCACTACTACACAGCCAGTCAAGTACAGTTTTGTGCGATGTATGATAATTGTTCTGAATAATATAAAAATAATTGGGTATTTGATACAATTGTGCAATGATTTTAAAACACAACTTCTGGCGCAGTCGGGTAAAAACACTCTTTTCTAACCCTGAAAGCTGATGTAGCTTTCAATTTGCTGTAAAATCGTTTTTTAACAATCTTTTTTTCTAAATAACTAAATAGTTATTTGAGTTGCCATCTAGTGACGATGACACTCATGATAGAGTCGCGTTTTGGCAGCTTTAAAAAAAGTATGTCAATTGACTAGCAATGTCAAGAATGTCAACCACTCTATTGTTAATAATAATTAACGATTATGATTTTCATTACCAAATCTATAAGGCTTTACTAAGTTTAATTCAAATTGCTGACCTTTACGCTACAATGAAAAAGTCAAAGATTTTCAATTTCATGCTCTTTTTCAAAAAACCGCCATCCGTTGACAGTCCACACAAAATGGCGTCGCATCAGACGTCAACGGCCGCGTCGTTGTGGAATGCACAAAGATTCCGCCGGATTGCTAGCTACTGTCCGCCGTCCGGAATGTCCGAGTCACTTCACTTATTGCGATGTATTTGTGACCGTTATACGGGCAGGAATGCGGGATTTTCGGGACATTCTGTCTGTGCTGTTTGGCAGACAATAAAAGGTTAGTTTCGACTTTATTTAGGTGGTTGCAGATAGGTGTTTTTAAAGTTTTTGTTTGTTTTTTTTTATTTGACATGGTTTGAAAGTTAGATTTTTTTAAACATGAACCTAGATCTTTTTCATATTTTAGGAGTTACTTTAAGTAGAGCTGAGCTTAAGTCAAGTGAAAAATGAAAGGGGTGGTCTTCTAAGTACAACATACGTGTGGCATCTAGTAATTTCGTAACTAAAAAGTATTTAATGTATTGGCGCCTGTAAAAAACATTATAAAACTACATAGGTGATTTTTTTATTTTCTATATAGTCCAGTCATTTCGTCCGAAAAAAAGGCAAATAAAAGAAAATGAATTTGCGCTTCTAATTTTTTAATATGTTGTAGGGGATACCTAGAAAAGCTTAACTTGAGATTGTCGACCAAGCTTTCCTAGGAGCTTTCGCCGCCATCTTGGAAAACGCTTAAAATTTGTTTTTCGGCAATAACTCGGCTATCCGATGAGATTCGAAAATTTTTGTAGGACACTTTTTGTAGCTTTCTTTGTGCTCTACAATAACGCCCGAACCATTTTTAGCGTATCATGCATCGTTATTGAGATATCGATCGATAAAGTCAAAAATTTTGGACACAATTTTTGTTTTTACCCCTTTTTTCAACATGGCGGCGAAAGCTCCTAGGAAAGCTTGGTCGACAATCTCAAGTTAAGCTTTTCTAGATATCCCCTACAACATATTAAAAAATTAGAAGCGCAAATTCATTTTCTTTTTTGAATGTACGTAATGACTGGACTAGTAGGTTTATTGATGAATTAGATTTATGTCTATGACTATGATGAAATAAAAGCCAGCTCTAAAACTTGCAGCTCTATGGCACAGCACAGTGGGACGGCGCGGAATGCGAGAGTCACCTCGCTTATTGCTCGGTGACAATTGATGCTTGTAGTTTTGGGGTCTGCGTACTTTGTTTTGGACCACTGTGCAATCTGAGTGTAAGAGCTAGTGACGAAACAATAGTTCTGTCATTTTGTTTCATAGACGAAAATATCTAAAGTTATCATCACTAATGGATCAAGTAAAAATGCGTAGGTATAGCGGATCTTAATCCAAATTGGATTCAATTTATGCTTGATCTATATTTTTAAGCTTTTTAATGATTGAATTTTATTAACTTAGACTCAATAACAGAACAAGATCTATAACCGAGATTGAATCGAGTTTCAGGTGTTATTTTCTAATGCAGCAATGCATCAGCTATTGCATCTAGATTTTTGTGATATTAATACATTAATTTTTTAGTGGTAGGTTTAGAATGTAGAGTCTCGCTTTCGATATTTTGGAATGAAAAGTAGACACTAGAATTAATTCAAGAGTACAAACTAACAATACTGTTAAAGAACCATGTCTTTCAAACATAATTCTAATTCAAAGAAAAATATAATCCAAAAATTGCACTTATTACCCACTCTAAAAATCCGTATAATATTACACGTGACAAATGAAGTGCCGTTCGAATAGTAATAGATAAATGGGCAAGGGTTGCTCATCATTTGGGAGGATTATAATGTAATGCCAATAGGGCGATTTACACCCCACGGAAAGTCCATGGTGTTTCAATAGAGATGGGCTTTATGGTAGAGTTGGCTGGCTTATTTAGTAGACAGGGAGAAAATTACTTTATGCCAGTTAAAAAAGTATCTGCTATGTTTACAAGATTTAAAAATCGATTAGGTACTTTTTAAGATATGCTATGGGAAATACCAGCTAATACTAATCCTCTCGATTGATAATTAACGATAATAAGAATTTGTAAAATAATTTTAGCAAATAAATTGCCATACTTATTCAAATTTTTTGAAGAATTTATTAGCCATAATGATATTTATAGGATCTTTGATAGAATCGCAATCGTATCGTGTAAAGGTCGTTCAATAAATGGTTTATTTTGTGTGATATAAATCTAATATGACAGGTTAGAAGGGCTCGTGGTTATAAGCGAACCCAGAGGCTTTGCATATATTGAGAAGTCCCTTAGTGACACTATTATAGATAAATCAAAATTGATATTTAATACTGCAATAAATTAATGTTTATTGGTAATTACAGGATTTAAATCTTCAAGGACTTATTCCTCCATTTGCCGCTTGGTACATTAGAAAGGGTCATGCTAATGCAATGGAGGATAAATGACCTGATGACGATGACGTCACATCAAGTTAACACAATGGCACTTACCTACATAAATTGTAATAGATGCCATTTCTCAACAACAATGTACAATCTGTTATACTGGCGATTGCGCTAACAAAATAAAAAAAAGTAAAAAAAAAACTGTTGAAATAATTCAAGTATCGAACGCAACTCTCTCTCAAATCATGCGTCAATCAACGAGCTGTGCAAAACCAAATTAAACACGTTCTCTCGTTCCATTTTCAAAATAAACCGCACGTTCCATAATCAAATTACTGTATTTTGATTGGCCAGTGCTCGGTTCGCGCGCATTTCTAGTGTTTTGATTCGCCACCGCGACAATGGCGCCAGTTGTCTAAGTGTTTTGGCAAACTGTTACTCAATAGCTGGTGGGAATTTGAACCTTACAGTATCTACTATAAGGTTCTTTTCCTGTAACATTGGCTACGTGCAGGTCAATTCAGAACCGGTGCAATTCAAGTGCAAGGATAACACTGACAAATGTTAAAGTGCATTTGTTAGAATAACACGAAATCATGTTCAGTTTTAGCCTTTATAACACTTGATAGTTTGGATTTTTTAAAACGTTTTATTACATTATCTGCCATTTGAATTAGAATACGGACTAATTGAAGGAATTAGTCCTTTGGGAATTTAATTGGAATAAAACCAGAACTTAATACGATTAGGTAACCCAAAAAGACAAAAAAAAATGCAATGCCAAAATCCCTGCATTGAAAATGTGTGCTGCACTTCATCATTTAAAGTGTATTATAATTACATTATCTTTTTTACTAGAATTACCCTCCGTGGAACGCCACGCGCTGCGCGTGCGACTCGAATTGAGCACCAATTCAGTGGATGGCGCCAATTAATGTCCGTACGAACGAATACGGTGCAACTATACTCACAGGAATATTTTAGCGAATCGGGAAGGTTAGTTATAGGTTAGTCCAGTTAAAGCTACAAGGGTAGTGCCTCTTAGTATGGTATTATGTGTCAGGTTGTAACACCTCTGTTATATTTGTGGCTATGGGTGTTACTTGACTCTACAGAAGGAAAATTAAAATTGGAATCGAGCATGATGTGTCAATCCTGAAAATCGAGCATGTGTCATGACAAATACAAGTAGATACAAGAAATATTGTCAATCTAGCTCTTAACTATTAACCATGTGAACTTACTAACAAAACTCGATTGTCAACTGTAGTATATACGTAATAAATAAATAAATAAATAACTAATCCGACTAAGAACTAAGTGTTGTGGTTTAAAGGCTGGCAACTTTCAATGGCGTTACTTGGAAAACTTCTCATTATGGTATAGTTTACGACCTTGCACTAGTCAATATAGCTGGAAAACTGGGAATTTTCATCTCCTTATCAGAAGTTGAAGAAAATAATATTAGTCTTAAATATTACAATACTGCTTAAAAAAACTGGAGGCGCTTAAGTCAAAAGTTTAAAACGTTCACCCTAATTCACCGAACGAGTCCCTAACACCCAAACTCGGCTTACAATTAAATTTATTGTTTAAATAATGACATCCTGCTGCACTGTGCATGCGATCGGCACGTGTCATGTGATCTATCATCCACAATACCCTGACCTCTCTCCCATCAATTGATACTCTAAATCAGAGCTCAAGCCATTTTGGGCATCCAGGATGGCATGATCCCCTGTGTCATATTCAGGGTTAGAAATCAGAGGTCAAGATGTTTGGACGGTTTTGATTAGCCTCATCCTACTCTAGTTTTTGTACGCAAGTAAAAAAGCTTTTTACGTTACAAACTCATCAAAATAATGAACCCTGTGTAGATTTTAATGAATTCGTTTGTACGGGTACGGTTAGATTGCAGGGGAAAATGTATACACTTATTACAATATTAGAGCAAATACGTTAGAAAGCATAGTACAATAGTTAACATAACTTTTGTTTAATCATTTCTCACGGGATTCTCTTAACTCAGAGCTGGGTTCGATTTTCCGATCCGACATTTTTATGCCTAGATGAAAAATTTAGAAATACGGATTAGGCTGAATTTTTATTAAAAAAAACGTGGAGATCTCAGTTTGCTATCCATGTTTTAGAAGGATTTCCAAGTTAAGGTTCGACCAGTGTGCACATAGGATGACAGAAGTGACAAATTTAAAGGTCCGGCTACACAGGAGTTGCATCGATGGAACGAGAGGTGGGAACAGTCCCATTTCTATCCAAATTATAGTTAGTAGTATCTAAATAATTATAACTAAAAGGTGACTGACTGACTGACATAGTGATCTATCAACGCACAGCCCAAACCACTGAACGGATTTGGCTGAAATTTGGCATGCAGGTAGATGTTATGACGTAGGCATCCGCTAAGAAAGGATTTTACGAAACTCCACCCCTATGGGGGTAAAACGGGATCCACGCGTACGAAGTCGCGGGCGGCCACTAATTTTAACTATAAAAACATAAAAAACCAAGCGCTATTTGCACCATAAACCCAAACTACCGACATGCGCAATAGCTGTTGGGCATTGCCCGTCCACTTCAACCCTAACGAGACTCATTTACATAAAGAACTAATGATTAATATCACGGAATCACCCGACGAAATCTGACTGGGGCCTCTGGGACACCGGGGCAATTTGGACACGAGGGCTGGGTGGGATAGGTGTAATTATATCGATAGTGTATGGACATTTTTGAGTAGTATCGATAGAGCTACTGATTTTTCTTAAGGACCCCTGTCCCAGTTAAACACAATGTTCTACTAATAGTACAGGTATAACATCAGTATCTGTTACAATAGATAAAAATTTAAGTATGTAAAATGGTAAAGCCCGAATTATAGTTTTGAACAGATGTAAGCAGATGGCGTTGTATGTTCATGTTGTCGTTATTTTCAGTCATACTGAAAACATTAAGGTTTTCTTTTTATATTTTTACTAAAGAAATAATAATATGACGCTACACAACAACAATTTGCAGCATTTATACGTATGACTATCAATTTGGCAAATTTTTTTTATTGAAAAACATGAAAAAATTAAGTGAAATTTCAACTGAATAAAGATAATACCATACCGTTCTAATGTATCGACATTGTGATGATACAACCGGAGTATTCACTCCAATTTTGATACTAACCCTATTTGGGTTGGGGCCGGGGCCCCGCAATTTCCGCGCCCCGCGGGGGCTCATAGCTAATCGCGATAATGTGTTTATTGAATTAGCGGCGCGTGCGTCGATGAGGTCTCCGGTTGCAACCGGTTAAGTGCCTTTGATGATTCAAAAAGTCAGAGACTGTTTTGGTTTGTTCAAATCTGAGCGTTGCGTGACTGAAATGCGCTGGTGCTGAATAAACTTTGATTTAACACTTTAGAAGTACCTACTTTATAGTTTGATCATGGTGTATTGATGATAGATTCCTACATAGGTTCTAGTTTAATAAGTAGTTACCTATCTTATCTAAATAAGTTACCAAAATTCTTAGTTATTTATTAATGAGTCTTTCGAAGGTTGCAAAAAAAAAACTAAAACTTAAAATAATGTTTAATTAACTAGGTACAGTCTCAGACCGCTGCATTATCGCCAAATGAAGCTATTAAGTAATCACAAAAACCTACGAATCCCAAAGAAATACTAGTAAAACTAAGCAGGCAACGGAAAACAATGCAGGTGTCGGATTACGGGAACGAACGTGGGGCTGCGAGGGCCGAGGACATTAATTTAATTACCCCTCTCTCTTGGGAGCGCCTAATATTATAGGAGTGAGCGTTCACAACGAAAAATCAACTGTCACTCTTTCTCGTGAGAAAAAAATCTCGAAACTGATTTTGCCGCACCTCCCCAGCGGGTTCGGGTTGCGAGTGGAAAAATAAAATATAAATCTGAGACACACAAAATGCTGAGGAAACATTTCTCGCGAGCTTTTTCTCTGGAAGAAATCGAATCTAAGAAAATCCGATTTATAACGTCAAGGTAATGTTTATGCCGAGTGACAACTTTTGTGTCGAAGTAAATTGATTTGGTCTGCCTCATTATTAGACGGTTTATCTGTCAAACATACGTATAAATATAAAAGTATTTTAAGTAGATACTAATATGGATGGTTACGCTACCGCTAGTAGGTACTTAACATAAGATGAAAATATCGAAAATTTTCTCGATCAGTAATTTTGTATCTGATAGATTGAATAATTGTGTTACTTTTATGTACAGTCACGGAATGAAAAGGTTCGTCAGTTTTCAAATTGATTCCTTTAACGAATCGCGAGCACATATTACCTTTTGAAACTATGATACAGAATAATCTCGAGTTAGAGAAAATAATCTTTAACTGTTCGTCAATAAAGTTCAAAATTATTCAGATCAAAGTTGTTTGACAATTTAACTTGTCAAGAAGATTATTATGATTGATAAACTAAAACCTTCTTGTTGGTTCAACCTGCCATTATCTATTGAAAAAAAAACTAGGCATGTTGTAACATTGCACTGATGGGATAGAAAAATAAACAAGCAAAACCTCATTCGTTAGCAAACGTCATATTTATTTAAATGTTAGCAGCATTGTTTCTTGCACGGTTATGTTGGCAGGTTTGACTCTTACAGTACCTAGTGCAAGCGAAAACCGACACTAAAGTGACGAACCTTTTCATTCCGCGACTGTACCTATGTAATAATTTTGTAAATCTATATATATAAAAGAAAGTCGTGTTAGTTACTCCACTTATAACTCAAGAACGGCTGAACCGATTTAGCTGAAAATTGTCAGGGAGGTAGTTTAGAGCCAGGAGAAGGACATAGGATACTTTTTATCCCGTTCGAAATAAAAAAAAGTCTGCTTATTTATTGCCATTAAGGCGGAACAAAGTTCGCCGGGTCAGCTAGTAAGTCATAAAAATGTCCTTAATCAAATTATATTTCACGTATAAATCTATTATTACTTACAGTCAGAATGTTCAAAATGGCTATCAACTTTCTATTTGATTACCATTATATTGAATACTAGCTGACCCGGCGAACTTCGTACCGCCTTAGCGTAGAGATTTTCTTAATATTTTTTTCCGTAAGAACCATCCTTGGACTTCCACAAACATTTAAAAAAAAGAATTATCGAAATCGGTTCAGCCGTTCACACGTGATGCCGTGACAACGCGAAACGGGTTTCATTTTTATATATATATGTCNATTGACCCATTAACTTTTTGCCCAAAGAACACTTTACCCATGAAGCGTTCGCCAAGAGAATGGCACGCCAATGAACGTTTGACCAACAGAATCTTTTGACATCTAACTTTTCGCCCAAATGACATTTGACCCATGAAATGTTCGCCAATAAATGTATACATGGAATTGAACTATTAACATTAAAAATAAATAAACAATTAATATTTTACATTAAAAAAAATTGGCCAGTCATGACCTACTCGTATTAAAAGTTAATAAGAAACTCCCATAATATACCATCTGGATTTATTTAAATATTTCCTATTAAATGAATTTCTAACATTTAGTATTTACACGGAAAGTTGAGAGAAAATTGTTTATTAGTCAGGACTTGGTTAGTATTATTATTATTACAATTGACTTTAATTGTATTTCTTAACATGTATTTGACCATTGACATTTATTTGTATTGTTCTATTTAAAATTGCCTCAGTAGTATTTCTCTGACATGTATTTTGACCATTGACATTTATTTTTATTGTTCTGTTTTTAAAGTGACTTATTAATATCTCTTTGACATGTATTTGACCACTGACATTTTTTTTTCTCTTGTTCAGTGTTTCTTTAAATTATTTAATGTTCAATACTCAATATTTTATTGCATCCATTATGTTCTTAAAATTAGAACATTATGGGCCATTTAATTTATAAACTGCATGTACCTATTTTATTTGTGACCTAAGTGTACCTATNGCTCCGACATATAGATGTCTATTGGCTCGGACTGAACGTCATGACATTATCACCTACTGATATTTGAATTATCACTTTCACCATCTGATATTATTAAATGTAGAGTTTCTAGAATAACAAAATAAGAACTAAAATATGAAATAGGATGTGCATTTATGGCATATGATATGGATAAGGATAACGTAAGGAGTACGTCAAAAGGTGTTATCACATCTTTGAGTGTCGACGCTTTACACAATCTGGAGTTCCCCAGTGACGTGTGCTGAAATGCTGGCTCAGCAGATTTAGGTGCAGGCAATACTAGCACTTATTGCATTGAAACAAGCATTATTCGTATCTTAGTTGCTATAAGATTTTAGACAAAATTTGTACTGATATGTAATGAAACAGTGCTTTTATGTCTTGGTTATACTTGACTGTAATAGGAATCTCAAATATTAAATAAAGAGTGAACAATGAACATAATGATAATAAAAACATTTTTGTTTGAACATAATCCACTGAAAGAAGTGATAGTGTCACATGTGTCAATTAGTATCTTATTAAAGCAACTGGCATAACTTATAAATTTTCCATGAAAGTGATATTCATACAGTATGTAATTAAAAGAGGACAAAACTGAATTTCCAGCGACCACTAAACGTGTAAGCCGAGACTGAGAAACGTTTGCGAATTAAAAGAAAACCTCACTAAAAATCGAAGTGTCTCAGCTCTCGGGTCCTTAATTAAACTCAAGGCACGTACTGCTCCTTGATTCAGTCCCCCTGGGCTGAGTGACACCCTCCCCCCACTTCTGTGGACTCCCCCCTTCCTTATGGACCGCTTAGATTTCCACCCCCCACGTTGTGTGGACAGAATACTTCCAGTCTGGAATCTTGTACGAAGAATTGGTTTTGAAAGATTGGACCGTTAGTTTTATTGCCCTCGGCTAGTTTTGTTAGCGTTGCTTGAAATTCTAGATACGTTGTAATTTTAGGAATTTAACTGTTAACTCTATTTGCGAATGGAGCTGCTTGTTTTGGGTCTACGTCGGCAATTAGTATAGCTTTGAAGAATAATCTGTAATGTAATTTACTATCTGAATTTTAAACTGTCGATTAAACATTTGGATTCTCTATCCAATAAGATCACTTCTCGAATTTTCTAATTAAATTGCAATACCTGCATTTTATTTTATTCCAACTGCAAAAAGAAATCAAGGATTTTTTCTCGCAATGTCATTTGCATATTGCCAGCGTTCCGCTCGCAATGGCCTTTTACTAATCCAATTAGACGATAGCAACTCGCTTTTAAGAACTTCACAATGTCTGCCATTTTGAATAGAAAACTCTAGAATGTAATCAGAGGGCGTTTCTGAGTTAACAACATTTGGCTCTGAAATGGGACTGTTCTATTTTTAAAATTATGCTGGGAAGATTTTTTTTTAAATTAAGATTTTTCTTTTTCTAAATAAAGCAACGGTGTCAATTCTGTTATACCAGTAATCAAATTATCATCACTGCGACCTTTGTAAGCTCTACGAATAAAAAAAAATACAATTAAACAGTCGCCATTAGAGACGTTGTTCTTTTTATAATTGATGCAAACCAATTTCGCAAATGCTTTTAAAATTCTTCACCGCAAACCATGCCAGGGAAGTAATGCCAAAACAAAAAAGAAAGAGGTCGGAACACGGCCGCCGTGTAATTATTCCGAAAGCTAATGTGCCACTTGTTTATCCCCAGACTAATTAAGAGAAGGAAGAGTTTTAAAAAATACAGTAACAAAGCATTCGGTGAATCAAGCATTCATGAAATGGGATGGGAAACGGTCAAATTATCATTTTGGCTGTCTCGTCTTTTTAAAATTGCTTCCTTACTATCCGCGAATTCTTTTTTAATTTAAAAAGATGCACCGCAGCGTCGTAATTTGTTGGAGTCGCGCAGGGGTCAGTTTTTGATCCATAATTGTTTATTATTCACAAGTAACCCTCATAAGAAATGTCACTATCAAAAAAGTAAGTAATTACTTCCAATTATACAATAGGACGTATAAATGTAACTATGGACAATTAAACTCGAACGAATTCAAAGCGGGAACTAATATTAATTACCCGGAGTTTGCTAACTACCGTAACTACTAAGTTGGAAATTGCCGTACTAAATGCAGGTACAAGTTCGGGTTAACAAACTTCCAGGCTCTATTAGCGATGAATTAACCAGGTTCGGGTGAGGTGACAAATCGCGGTCGTACGTCTTGACGTTGACTAATTGTCGGCCATTTAATTTCGCGGGTGTAATTATAAATAAAATTTCGACGATAAATTGTTTGGGGTACATTAATCAAGAAGTTGGGACACTGATTAAAATGCCGTTCGTGGAACTATTCGGGAAGTTGATATTGTTTATAATTTAGACGTGGAGGGTCGGAGGGATCAGGTGCCGGGAAATGCACCGCCCTCACTCGAAGGTGTGTCGGCTGAGTGTATTGGGTTAAACGTGTTAATAATTTATATTGTCAACAACGTTTTGCAACTCTAATGTATTAACTTACTTAGCGTGTTAAACATTTGACTCAATTTTGTTGATTTACATTTGGGGATTTGTCTGAATTTACCTGTCTATCAATGCTTTTTCTCTGTTGTATCGATTTTAAATGATTTCTGAACCATCACATTGATACATTCCTGCAACAAAATAACGAGACACAAGATTATTAATTCTATGTGAAATTCTCGTTTAGAGTCCAACTCAAAAATCGACTGAGACAATGAACAATTTCTGCAACAAAAATTAAACAAGAAAATCCATCGAGCCTATAAACACATAACAGCACGAACATGTGCCCAATAACTAACCCAACCCTTACATCGACCGTCTCTTTCTGGTTCTTTAAATTTATATTCCCTCTCCTTCCCACCCACGACACGCAGGGTACCGGCGAATCTATGCGCTTGAATCACAGACGGGCCCACCCTTGTCTCAAATGAACTGGGGAGAAATTCTTAGGTAGGTATGTCTGATGAAGATCGAAGATGTCGGAGGTTTTATGGGTGGTAAAAAGCGGAGATTAGATTTGGATATTTCAAGTTTGAACTTGTCTTCTGACCTTATGTGTGAGATAAAAAGGAGTTTCTTTATTATGGTCTAGATGAAATCAAATTAAGGCTCTACGCGCACTGAAAGTTATTTTGCTCTTTAAAAATCTCTAAAAATAAGACTCTATTATCTGAGAGTGCCATACAAAATGAAATTATACAGTTTTGAATTACCTACTTGTGTAGCTATTTTATGTACATGTTATGTACCTACTATGCCTTGGCAACTATCAGAACTATCACTGCACATAAACAACACTGTGGCTTCATGCAGAATAGATGCTTTCTTCAAACTGAAAGCTTGAGCCACACAGTTTTAAAACTATGTATTAAAATAATTGTTTAATTATTTATGCCTACTTATTTCTACAGATAAAGGTATCAGTTGGACACTATTATTAAAACAAGGGTACTATTTAATTACTCAGTAAGTGGTTTCTGGTAAACCTCTGCAATATTGTTGCAACACCGTTTATATGGAAACTGGCGATAATAGTGGCAAATTGATAATGTGGAACAGATGTTGTATGTTGTTATTTTGTATGATTTCAGCATGATTTAAAAACAGTGTATAAAATACATATAAGGCAATTGCATTTCTATGTCATAAAGTAAAAACAGCGCAATCAGAAGAATTGACCAATAGTAGCCCTTAGGGTAATAAATGTCCCTTGATTTGACTTTACTGATTTTGCTAAAGATAGATGAAACACTAATTCACAATCAAATATAGGTACTTTGTGAATAAATGACTGTTACCTAACCAAGTGACTTTTGCACACGATTATTTTGCGGTAGAAAATTCGAATCCTGCTGAAGGCAAATGTTTTATGTAACGAGCACGGATGTGTAATGCCTGAAGGAATGTATTAAAAATAACTATTTCATGTACTTATCCGATAGTTAGGATGGATTCGACCAAACAAGAATAAATATTAATCTAAGAATAAAACGTTAGTTTTGACATATTTCCCATACTGAAATTGTCAATGTGCCAGTTATACCAGGAGTTATTCTCGGATAAAAATTTGGTCGAATCGGGCCTTAGTAGATGCAATCTCCTCTTAGTTTGGGACTATTATGACAGAAATTAGATGTTTACTTCCAACCGCTTTTGGCCATAAATGACAACAGCTCATGAAATCATGAGAGCACAGAGCACTTGCGGGTTAAGAATACGGTCGAATCTTACGGTGGTTAAGTGTTAGTGAGACAGCGAGATGGCGGCCGCACCATCTTATATTCATGAAGGGCCTTCGTGAAAATACGGCTTGTAAGTTCGGCAAGCAAGAACTTTCAACTGTTAACCGTAAGATGTGGAGTCCTTCAGTTCAGCTTCAGTTTTTTGTAATAAGGCCATTTTAGTTATCTATCTATATAAATAAAAATGAATAGATGTTCGTTAGTCTGATTATAACTCGAGAACGGCTGGGCCGATTGAGCTGATTTTGGTTTTAAAATGTTTGTCGTAGTCCAGGGTAGGTCTAAAAGGTGAGCAAATACGCGCGCGATATTGTTTTTCTGTGACAGACAAAATTCCACGCGGGCGAAGCCGCGGGCGGAAAGCTAGTCTTGAACCAAATAGATTTCGTGCCACATTAGTCGTATTGCGCAATTGACTATGAATCATAATAATTAAGGGCCCTTTCAAAATTAGAAAGAATCGTTTTTTTGCGAGACACTGCAAACGGAATATTTAAACTACCAAAGGGGATACTGGAAAAAACAGTACGTGCACGGGATGACCCCGTGGAAAATAGCACTAAGTCAACAGCTTGCCATCCGCCACGGCCGTGTGTACGTGTAACCCAATCGCCGCTATAACCTTACCGCAGACGACTCCAGCGCATCGCCTCCATTTACGCGATTATTATAAAACACCCGTCTTAGGTGTTAATGCACATTAATTATGGCAAGACTTACCCCACGGGGAAGGGAGGCCTGACACTCCCCACTTTGGGTAAGTAAATGCTTCACAAAGTTCGCTTTGAATTATCGTCAAGATTATTGTCTGGGCGGTTGATTATGTTCAAACTTGAAGTAATAATGGGAAGGGATTAGTCAATTTTGTGAAGAATTTGAAATATCAGAGTCATCAAGTAAAACTTTTTTATACCTGTCACCGTCAAATTTTAAACTCCGTCAACCATGATAACATCATCGATGATTTTAGACGACAAATGTATGAGCTTTTCGCGTAAAATGCATAAAATGGCGCGATAAAAGCTTATCGTAGCGCATATTTCATGCTATTCCTACTGTTTACAATATAACGCGTGAGATTGTAAACTAACAGACAGAAAATTTCAATTTTACCGTGACAATACATTATGTCATGTATATGAGTATGGCCTATCATAAATAACACATTACGTAACCCAAAATAATATTATTGTTTGTCACGTTTTCAGTGATTTTATTTGTATATCAGCGATTAATGGAGTTCTTATAAAATAAATCAGATATAGTTGAATTAGGAAATTCAAGATTTAATAAATCAGGACTTGAGTGAGTGATGTGTGGATTTGGATTAACGATAATCCATGCGTTAATATATCATCGTATTAAAATTCTGTGATTACGCATTAAATTGGAAGCTAAATATTTTGTATTTTCAGCAGAATATCAAAAATACTGAGTTACTTATGAATCCGTAGTAAAAAGTGTTTATTTATCATGAGTCAAACCTTCCTAAAGTTTTGGTAGCTTTTAAAAGTAGTATTGCAAATTGATTTGATTCACCAATAAAAATAAACATTTGACAAGATAGACAGATTAGAAATTTTTAACGACAAAAACAGTAGGGCCTTGTTGTTGAAGAAAGCAAACGACGACTTATATGTAACTCTTTATCAAGTTAGTATTTTTGGACCCTAAACAAAAAAATCATATAAAATATTATTTTAAGTAATATGCTTGACATCACGCGTTATCACTTAAATAGTTTAGTTAAGTGTAGAGTCACTTTTTGTCAATTGTTACTGTAACTTAAAGTCCAGTTAATAAGATGTTATGGAGGGAAATGCGTGGAACATAATTTCTGACTTCGTGATTTAGGAAGTGGACATATCAAAAAGTCATAAAGTCATAGTTAAATAAAATATAACATAAAATATCAGTCTGTCATCCACTATACAACTAAACCTACCTGTATGGATGTACGTGTGCTTCTTCATATCCGACTTCTGGTGGAACCGCTTCCCGCAGTACTGGCACGGGTAGGGCCTGGTATCGGAGTGGATGAGCAGGTGAGTAGACAGAGTACTGGACCTCTTGAAGGTCTTCCCGCACTGCTTGCACTCGAACACCTTCTCAACGCTGTGCACCGCCCTGGAAGCGGGAGGTTTATCAGATGGGAGCTTTGTGGTGGGTTAAAACATCAAATCAAATAATAAATAATAATAAATAAATCTTTGGACAATTTCACACAGCGCCAGCTAGCCCCAAAGTAAGCAACTTAATGCTTGTGTTATGGGTGCTAGCTTAACGGATATACTACTTATACATATATATATATATATATTTAAATACATAAATATTATACATAGTCACACCCAGACCCGTCACAGAAATTAAAATTCATCATTTCAATTTCTGCCCGGCCGGGAATCGAACCCGGGACCTCTCGGCATAGTAGTCCGTTCTGAACCACTACACCAAACGGCCGATTTCTTCTATTTATACAAGTAGGATCCCAAAGAGCACTTTTACACATCATCAATGTAACCTGCTGAAGTGGCAATGGGCACACATATTACGCAGAACTGACGACCGATAGGGCAGCAAGGATCTGAAGTGGAGACCACGTATCGGAAAGCACAGCATAGGATGTCCACCCACAAGGTGGATGACTTCATAAAAGTAGCAGGAAGGCACTGGATGCAGGTCGCTACCAACCGGCTATTGTGGAAATCATTGGGGGTGGCCTATGTACCTATGTACATACTACAATCCCACTACTGGACGAGTCTCTCCTCAAACCGTGCCAGTTATGCTTAATGCCTGATATTCTAATGCAAGTAAATGTTCTAGTATAGGCAGACTCATATTGATATTAATCTACCTACCACGACGTTATCTTAGATAACAACAATAAATAATAACTACTGTCCAGTACTACTAGTAATAGGTATGAACACCACTTGACTGACCTGTGTTGACTCAAGCTGATCTCGTGTCCAAACGTCTTACTGCACAGTTCACAAGCAAAAGGTCGCTTTCCGTTATGGGACCTTCTTGCATGGACCTCCAATCCGTGGGGTGTGCTGAACATCTTCTCGCACTTGACACAGGAATACACATCTCCGATCGGCAACGGTCTGGACAAAGGACTCTGAGCGCCAAGAACAGCTGCCCGAAGCCTGAGAAACTCCGGCCCTGCTGCCTGCACCGCATGAAGGTAGAAATTACTATACCCTCCCCAAGGCAGACCCAAACTGCCCGCATCTCTCAAAAACTCCGCGAATGGCAACGGGGGATATAAATACGGCCTTTGCGGTTGCACTCTCGGAGCATCAGGTCGTAAGAGAACGCTCATGGAAAACGCTTCGGATCTCTTCGGAGGTGACGAGGAATCTGGAGGTCTTCGTGGAGAAGATGGAGGAGAATCTACTTCCAGTTCAGGAGACGATGAGCGGACCGATCTTGGGGATTGAGGCGATGGCGCCCAGCATGGACTGTCACATCGCGATCCTGGAGAGACGTTTTCGGTTCTTTGGTCATTGTTGTGGTCATCTTCGTCTTCATTGGTCTTATCGCCGACTAGACGATTGATGCCGAACTTGATTTCATCTGTAAACAAAAGGGAAACATAAGTGCGAGTATATGGACTGTTTACTTAATGTTTACGTTTATTTCGATCAGAATTCGCCCATCGATTGGCACAATAGGCCCAAGTGAAAAAGCGCAGGTGTCGCACTTGTCGCGTGGGATGAAATGAGCCGTATCATGTCGCAGCAGCAAATTGACTTTCATTTGTTCAACCCTCGAGCGCTCAACCCCCGTAATTAACACGTCGGGTCGGACGAGCCCCCAATCTTTTTTACAATTCACTAATCCGCGGGCGCGACTAAACGAAACTACCCATTGTTAGTTTACTGCTTGATGTATTGTTGTTCACGGCCAGTGCGTTATTATTTTGTACTGTACAATGAAACTTGAGTAAACATAATATTACGCAAATGAAACTCATATTATTCGGAAAATTGCAGGTTTCGTGTTTATAATTTTCCTTATCAATTTACCTAGAGTTCGTCATAGATTACTTGGAAAAATATTTCAATTAATTTAATGTAAAATATTTGACAAAATGATGGTTGGATCAAATATTACCTAATAAATATTTATGTAATATTAACTTTGATAAAATTATAACCTTCTATTTCAAAAATCATATTAGAATTATTCTAATTCTCCTTGTTTGTGCGATATCCATGGTTAGTGTTACAGCTAGTTTACCAAACAAGTAATTTTCAGTAATTGTTCGAGGTAAATTATTTATTTACGATTCAAAGCTTGAAGACGTCCCTCCCGATAAAGTTCATACATCATCAAGCGACCATCAGCGCTCGGCTCACGCTGTCCAAAAACTAACATCCATCTCTGGACGAGACAAGTTGCCCTAATGAAGAGCGACCCCTATATCTGAAACAGAGCAGCTGTCGGCATTTGGAGCGGAACCAATCGGCTCTGTTCGGCAAAATTCGGCAATGACTTCGGCCCGGGGTTCCCCTCGACAATTTCACGCCCGGGCCTTTTCGACAAAGCCCAGCGTTTAAGGGTTACTCTGTACACTTGTTTGTTGTTCCCTACCGACACGGCTTTATTACCCCATAGTATTTATTACATATTAATGGTTATTTAGATTCATTGTTCCGCCCCGACAGTATGCTCGAATTTATGGCTTTGCGAAATATTGAATGGGACCCTTTCGGTAATGGAGCGAATGGAGACAATTGTATTGAACTTCATTGTCATAGGCCGTTATTAGATTCTTTAATTATTATTTTGCATTGATTCATTGACAGTAATATTCCATTCAAGCTATCAATGGATGTCGAGGGTGACAAGTGATTTCTTAAAACTAGAAAATTCCAAATAATTTTATTACGAGTAGACATAGTGTTGATAACAACAATTTTTAATCCTAAGAATATGATGGAAATTCAAAGCAGAAAACTAGCGTATTAAAACTCAATCCAGTTACTAAGTAGGTACTTTCAGAAAAGGCTAAGACCTCCCAAGTTCTAATTCGAACCCAAAGTACCTTCAGCCATCATGGAACTTCGTTAAAACGAAGTTGTTGCTTTTTAAACGAAAATTGGATTACAAACCGTCAGTCTGTTGCATTTTTTCTATCCAAACAGTGCATTAGCATCATTAGCGTCCGCCTATTTGCCTCTTAATGCAATTTTAATTATAAGAGGCGCGGCCGCAAATGGCGGATGCATTCAGATTGTTATTTTTCAGGCTTTTAACAAATTAAAAACACTCGGCGCGACCGACGGTGCATCGTAATTTACATTTTGTAATCGTGATAGTAAAATCTCGATTGCCGAATCGATTTTCGAATCGGTGAATTGGCAATACGATTCCCTATTCGATTCTGCATTTGTGATTATTTACGGTTTAGCGGTTGCATGTTTTTGCAGTTGGGAATTGCGGGCAACACTCACAAAGCTCTCGTTGTTTTATGACAATTAATTGGAATCGTTTGTAATTGATTGTGGAATTTGTTATTGGTTTAATTTTAAAACACTAATAAAAATATATCTTAGAAATTCTCTACATTTTATATTTTTCTAATATTAGTTCAAGTGATAATACAGAAAAATGTAAATCTTAGAAAAGGAAAACACTTATTTTTTTAAAGCGCTTTGAAATTTCAGTGAAAATTCGACAGATGTTTCACCTCTTTCATTCCTAAAATGCTCTACCAACTATTTCTGAAATTCTGAATTAGAAAAAAATTGCAATCGATTTTTGTCATAAAGACTCATTGACAAATAATGAAGACAGAACTATGATATTAAAAATGCATAGTCACGATTGCGTCATTAATCAGAATCTGTAGTAATAAAATGTAAATAATAAAGAGTGCATACGGGGAGCGTGTATAATGGCCCTCGTAAAGTAGGCCCTGGGGTGCGAAGGACCAACCTGCCGCAAACCTAGGGTTGACATGCACTTGATTTATTTGTACCTATTTCTAAAAGTAATTGAA
Organism: Ostrinia furnacalis; assembly: GCF_004193835.3. NCBI lineage: Eukaryota > Metazoa > Arthropoda > Insecta > Lepidoptera > Crambidae > Ostrinia > Ostrinia furnacalis. Next base: position 703,913 of record NW_021130774.1, on the reverse strand, counting down.
TCATTGGGCTTTAGAATACTAAGGCTGGGTTGCACCATCTTACTTTAAATTTGACAAACGTCAAAAATCTGTCAAACTCCATACAAAAAATACTGGTTATCGTTATAGTTACGGCCAAAATTATGTGGTGCAACTCAGCCTAAGGGTGGATTCGACCAAACAAGAGTAAATATTAATCTTAGAATAAATCTTTAGTTATTCGTCATTTTAACATATTTCCCATAATGAAACTGTCAATGTGCCAGTTATAACAGTATTCCTAAGATGCGCGCCGCGATAAGCGGATATGTCAACGTAAAATTGTGAATTCCGTCAGATTATAATCTGACGTAGTTAAATTACAATCTAACCTAACCTAACCCACTGTTAGTTTACAATCTAACGCGTTATATTATAACGCCATTTTATCGATTTTGCCCATACATTTTGACGCGATAAAAGTAATCACGGCGCGCATCTTAGGCCTACAGGAGTTATTCTCGGATAAAAGTTTGGTTAAATCGGGCCTAAGGCTAAGTTACACTGAGTTACTTTAACCGTAACTATAACAATAACCGGTGTATTTTGTATGGAGTTTGACAGATTTATGACGTTTGATAAAGAAGTAAGATGGTCCAACTCAGGCTATTGTTTTGAATGGATGGATTTGTAAAGTGTAAGTTTTGTCCCCAAACTCGTTCTAAGGGCTCTTTCCCACAGAGGCATCCCGTTTTTTGCAGGATCCCGTTTACTAGTTAATTTAAAACGTGCGCAAAATTGCAATACTGTTTATTAGATTAATATTTAAAAATAAAATAATGTTAAAAATAAAATAATGCGTAAAATCATGTTCCGTAAAATTGCAACATTGCAGTAGATATTAAAATGAGTAGCATTTAGTGATTATGAATGACTCAGTAATTTTATAACATTCAGCCATTCATTATATTATCTAGTAAATTGATAAAGAAATAAATTGAAAAACCACGTAATATTTTGTTAACTTGATAGTTCAAAATTACAGGGTTATATTTTTTGAGGGTTCTTTAAGCCCTTCGTAATATTTGTGTTAGCATTATTCTAGTATTTAATTGCGGGTAATAAAGAAATGTAATTGATAAAGACTAGATGGCACTGAGGGTCGGTTAGCACGCGGTTCACTTTGTTTTATTTTCCGTTTTCTTGGGTCTAGAGGGGCCCAAAAATATGTGAGATCTAATGCAACATACCTACCTAAATAACTATTTAGTATTTACATTATATTATATTCAATGTTATTAAATTGTACCCAAGCACTTTCTGTGCCTAATTTTCCAGTTATCAAAACCGATTATAAATCAATGTTATCATTATTTTAATGCCCCTATCACCGTTGTAAATATTATTTTAATCTTCATATCGATTACAAATCGTAGTACACGGTGAGTTGTGTCAAGTGTAGATATTTAAATAAATAATTAATTGAAAACCAGATCAATATCTTTGAAAATAAGAGGCAATACTTGTAATTAATTCAATGATTACATTTCATAATTATCAAAACATTTTTGTATATCATTATCAATATTTTCAATGCAATAATAAAACAACCGAATTAAGAACCCCCTCTTTTTTGAAGTCTGTTAAATGAAAGCTTCTTGAACTGAAGTAACTTGTGCGATATTATTCTAATAATATACATTGTTATTATATTAGTATTAAATTGTTTTCTTTTGTATCTTTTTACTGTAAATTCTTTCAGTTTCATATAAAATATTCACTGTTCCACTAATCACATTGGATTTGTTTAATAAATAATCTCGTATGGATTAAAGTATAATCAAAGTTATATCCTGAAGGTCTTGATTAGATTTCGATTCTATAGATTGGATCCATAAAGTATTGAATCTTTCGTATCTTTATGACCATATTTTTTTGGGTTGAATTTATTAACGCAATCAGTTTGTCTACGTAAATTAGATAATTATTATTATGTTGTGGTAATCTGTATTTTTATTAATGTACTAAATAAGCCCGCGACTTCGGGAAAATCGTATATTTTTCTCGTTTTCGCAACATTTTTCAGTGATGCTCTGCTTCTATTGGTCGTAGCGTGATGGTTAGCCTATAGCCTTCCTCGATAAATGGGTAATCCAACACTAAATTAATTTTTCATATAGTTCCTGATATTAACGCGTAAGTACGAGTATACAACCAAAGATACAAACAAACTCTTCAGCTTAAAATATTGTACAGACAACAGCACATTAAGGTACACTGTGGAAGGAAATTTATGTACTTAGTTGTGATAAGCTAACTATAATTTTACAACAATAAATTTATGACGTGCTATCGACTGTCGTACCTAAGTTCAAATATTTAATCATTATCATTATCATCATCATCATTTCAGCCATAGGACGTCCACTGCTGAACATAGGCCTCCCCCAATGCTTTCCATATTGATCGATTGGTGTGTCGGTGTTTCTTTGCGAGATCGAATTAGAAATGAGGAGATCCGTAAACGAACTAAAGTCGCTGACATAGCCCGACGGATTAGCAAGCTGAAGTGGAAATGGGCAGGGCACATAGTATACGCAGAACTGACGGCCGATGGGGCAACAAGGTTCTGGAATGGAGGCCGCGTACCGGGAAACGCAGCGAGGACGTCTACCCACAAATACTTATTTAATGAAATCTCTAAAATATGTAGGTATAGGCATTTCTTTGATTTGACAAGTCCATTATGTATCTTTATAAGATTGGTGTGTTTTGTCAAAAAGCGGACTTTGATTTGAGTCGATAAGGTCTTAAAGCATAATCTAGATTCCGTAGAAAAAGTGCCTAACAGACTTTTTCCTTTGTGGTATGAAATCCTTGAAAAAAGCTTTACTTTATGGGCCAAAATCAACCAACTCCCAAAGTTTTGTATAAACTCGCTTGTACTGTATTTCCAACTCTATGCTTACCTATCTACATACGTATTTACGAGTATGTTTGTGCATCAAAGCTTATCAAAATAACTATCATTCAGTAAGTGCAATATTTATAGTAAAAGATATGTGTAGGCGACAGCACATTAGATTATACAATTTTCTTGCAAAATAGCCTTTATTACCATGAGATAAGACGCCACTGTGTTAAGTTTGATGTGCTGACGTACCTAAATACGCAACATCCTTCAAATTGCCGACAAAGAAATTAAGATATGACGTCACGACACGTTAATACCATTATCAAAGGTATTTGAGATAAAGTCTAAAATCATCATCATCATTTTCAGCTATAGGACGTCCACTGCTGAACATAGGCCTCCCCCAATGATTTCCACAATGGCCGGTTGGTGGCGGCCTGCATCCAGCGCCTTCCCACTACCTTTATGAGGTCGTCGGTCCACCTTGTGGGTGGACGTCCTACGCTGCGCTTTCCAGTACGAGGCCTCCACTCCAGAACCTTGCTGCCCTATCGGCCGTCAGTTCTGCGTACTATGTGCCCTGCCCATTGCCACTTCAGCTTGCTAATCCGTTGGGCTATGTCAACGACTTTAGTTCGTTTACGGATCTCCTCAATAGTACAGTGCCATCAAGTTAAAAACGGCTAAACGCCAGTTGTAGATTCGAGTCCCATGTGAGTCAAATATGTGTGATAAGCACAAGTGTTTTCATTGGGGTTAATAGTTTTACAGTGAGTATAATTAAGTATTATTTATATTACTGTTCAAGTAAATTATGTTATCTAGTAATAAAAAATCTGCTATTTAGAGCTGGGGAATTGTGATTGTTAAAACAATTTATTGTATTGTCATTGGTACGTAAACTCAAAGTGGACCGACGACCTTAGAAAGGTAGCAGGAAGGTGCAGGATGCAAGCCGCTGCCAACCGGTCACCATGGAAGTCACAGGCCTATGTTCAGCAGTAGACGTCTATGGCTGAAATGATGATGATGATGATAATGTAAACTTTTTTTTTTATATCCACAACGAGGAAGCTCTTGGCCTGTATCTCACCTGATGGTAAGTGATGATCAGGCCGAAGGTGGAAGCGAGCTTCACCCGGGCCGGAATCCTCAACCACCTCCTTTCCTTTTTAGGACATGAATGATCGTTGCAAGTTAATCCTCTTTGAAAAATCACTGCAGATATAAAAATGGATTTAGGAATACATATCGATCATTCTATAGATCATCGAAATACCAAGATGTCATATATTTTTGGATACAGCTATATGTCATTTTGCCTTGTGGTTCTCTACCGTGTGCACTCCTACTCTTCCCGTAAATGTCGTAAAAGGGAACTAAAAGGAAAAATGCGAACATCAGGCATCCCCAAGCCGTCTGGCCAGCGTAAAGAATGATAGTGATTATCATTTCAGCCGTAGGACGTCCACTGCTAAACATAGGACTCCCCCAATGATAGTCTGTTAAATTATAATGGGTCGTGCTGCTAAAAGACCTAATAATGATGATGAGAAATATCATTCTAAGCAGAGAAACATCTTAAATTCTGTATTTTCGGAACCCTAACTCGTTCAAACAACAAAATCAAGACCGCTCTTTTTAGTTCTGCGCTTTATACAGTGATAACGAACGAATCCATTTCGATAAGTAAATCCAAGATCAAGCAATCTGCCTTTCGTCATGTCCGTTTCGTTAGTGTTGACAGAGTTCTGATAGCGATAAATCAGAGGCGGCAAGATCTGAGAGGATATTGAAGGCGGATTAGATGGCCACGCCTGGTCATGACGGGAATGGAACCCGCGATACGTTATCAGTGCCGTGGCAACTGTTGGGAGACAGATCCCATGAATAATTACGGGTTTGTACAGTCTATCTAATAGGTATCAATTAGATTTCTTTTTCTTTAATATTTATGAGTTACCTATTTAAATCTACATAAAATCTAGACAGTCGTACCTAGATTGGTGACCGTACGCCATCTTCAATCTTCATCGCCCAGATTTCTCTAATTCTCAGAATTATTTGCTAAAACACAGCTTTTCCATGTTTCTGGCACACCAAAACCTTAATCTCTTTTTGACTCTATCACAATCAATCTAGGTCGAAAATAGGTTGACGTTTTATGGTTGCTAGCATGTTTGTCCGTTTGTACACACCAAGACGTACGACAAGCGGCGTCTTTGAGATTAAACTGTACTTTTATAATTGCTAGTCAACAAAACCAAGATTTGTGGGTAAAGACAAACAAAACGCTAACGACTTATTTTATTTTTTTATTTTATTTTATTTATTAGGACAACCAACAAGACAAACACGCATACATGAAATTACTATAACTAAAAGTGCTTAAAACTAAGTGCTGTCTTAATTAAAGGCTGCCACGGCATGCAATGTGGACAGTTACAAATATAAGAACTAAGAGATAGTAGGTAACACAGTGAAAAATTGAAATGTAATGAACATTATGAATAAATTTCTTTTACATTATTTGCTGTGGCTGTAAGGGACCTCAGCACAGAGCGCCTGAATTTCAATGGCTTATGGTGAAAGATGTCGACGTCACATGCTTTGCACAGTCTGTTGTACTCCCTTTGCAGTCTGCTCATGGTGGCGTGGTAACCCAGATTGGTTTTACTAAATTTTGTTGCGAAGGGGACATACTTGCAGGAACGTGGGAGCTTAAGCGGTACGTTAAAATTAATTGAGCTCAAAAGTGAGGGACAATCGACGGCTCCGTTGATGAGTTTATACAATAGCATACAATCCAAGAGCGTCCTACGCTCCCGCAAGCTGTGCAGTTTGAAGTAGGCCAGTCGCTCTCCATATGAGGGCANTACAATGGGGATGTTGCCTGGGTCAAAAAGCAAGAGTTTTAATTAGTCCGTCAGTTAACTTATCAAAAAATACTCTACACGTATTTTTCACTTTTTCAAACTAATGAAAATTTAAAGAGATAAAGCGCCCCAAAGTTCATAAGAAGAGGCCCGTGACGTCAACGCTTGCTTAAAAATGCCGCACGTTGTGACGTCGTGCGCAACTTCAACGCACCATAACTATGTAATTATTTGTTAGATTGACAAATAAAAATATATGTGTCCAATATTTTTTGATATTAAACATTACGGACTAAAAAAATTTTTTTAGGCAACTAGCCTATTATCGAATTTTAATCTTTAATTACTACACGCTTAGCTTAAGAGAGTAAATAAATAATTATACAATATTCACTTAGGTTAACTGTTCCAGTGTCGATACGTTACGTACAAGTACATACTCTGACGTGTCCGTCCTACGCATGTAAATACGTCCTCCACGAACCCAGACGTGTTTGTATTGCAGCTCCTTAGCTTTGGCGCGCGCTGCAGCATGGAGGAGCTTATTTTCTGGCGATAGGTTCTCAGTGACGTAAATCGCGGTCTTCTTATCGGTCCCGGTCGACTTCTCTAATTAAGGTGTACTTGACATGATTTCTGATTAAACAAGCCTTAAAATTTTATGATTCCTCATATCTATGGCGCGCCTTGCTTTGCTTGCTTTGGTGGTTGCGAAAATTACGATAGGCAAATCTGTTTAAACTGCAAATCTGATTATTACGTCATTGGATAAAAATTTTAGACGAATTGTAAATTACGTAGAGTCATGTCATTTATACCTATTAAAACTCTATAAAATGTGCCTAGAAAAATATGCCAGCACCTTATTTAGGATTTGAGAAAAAAAGTTCTAAAAATATTTTGATTATTTGTTTACGTTTGTTAATTAAGATTTTGAAAATACTCAGCGGATTTTATTCTGTAGCATACTAAAAATAACACCGTTTTTTCGTCGGGGGCTAAAATTGTTTCTGAGATGCAGCACTCTTTTACTATACGCAATCACACTAATTAATATTATAAAGGCGAAAGTTTGTGAGTGTGTATGTTTGTTACTTCTTCACGTCTAAACGGCTGGAGTGATTTTAATAAAATTTGGTATGGAGTCAGCTGACATCCTGAATTAACACATAGGCTACGTTTTACCGCGGAAAACACCGCGGGGCACAGCTAGTATTATTATAATGGAAGGTCTCTACTTTAGACAAAGATTGCAATGCGAACAAAGTAGTAAACTTTAAACAAAACGCAAACTGGACAGTGGGTCGATCAATCAAAGGGTAACATTCGTGCGCGAAGCATGGCAACTCCTGTCAATATTTACCGCTGTCCATACAGTCACGACATCGTGTTTGCCCTATTATTCACCGTGTTTAACCAAAACCAACTGTGGGCAAGCGTAACCTTGCGTGACTCCGCGACAATGGCATTAGCCCGGCCAATTTGTGAATTATTCAAAGTTCGGCTCGTAATCTTTTCTGTAATTGAATTGCTGCGCATTGGTATTTGTATTTTTTAAAATTTCTTGGAGTTTTTTAAGTGTACCTACTTTTGTTAGTGGTTTAACAACTGAACTGAACTCGAGTTCTTCTTTGCCTGGCCCATTCCCATTTTATTTGGAGAACTGACCTACTGAGTAGTAGATATTGACAATTCATAAAGGGTGTATTTCACTTCAATTAAATGAAATGAGGTGGGGTGGCTGACAAAATGATGTCTTTCTTATCATCATCAGAATTAGTGCATACTCAGACGAATGCAGTGTTAAGCAAGCTTCGATTTTGGATCGCATCATGTAGAAACTTTCTTGAATTGCCCTCTGCAGACTTTGTATCATGATGTTGTATTTGGCGTATTTCCTCAATTTTAACCGACTTTAAAAAAGGAGGAAGTTCTCAATTCCACATTTTTTTTTGTTTCAAAGTTGTGATATCGAGTGTGACCCTTAGGGCGATAATATCAAAATCGGTTAGTTTTTACCCTCAACGGACTTCTGAGAAGTCGCGGACAATCCATACATTTCAAATAGACGCCACAAAACGTTATCTTGTAAACCAATGTTTGCGTACAAGAGTACACATGTCCAAATCCGATTTATAGGGTCCGTGGACCGTCGGCAAAAAAATGAAAGGACCAGATGATTAGGTGAAAGAAGGAATTCAGATTTATAATAAAACTTTGGACATCCTACTACTAATATTATAAATGCGAAAGTAACTCTGTCTGTTACGCTTTCACGCCTAAACCAGTGAACTGTTTTTGATGAAAAATATAGTTTGAGAACAGGGACGCGCGCGATAAAGTTTTTCTGTGACATGAAATTTCACGCAAGCGAAGCCGTGAGCAAATGCTACTTGACTATAAAAATGGTAGGTAGAGTCTACGAACCAGAGGAATATCAATTACCTTCCATTCAGTATTTATTTCTTAATCTATATTGTTTATGTAGATAATAATATTTTTATAATGAGTGTATTCGTTCGTTCGTTTTAGCTGAAAGACGTCCACTGCTGGACAAAGGCCTCCCCTTAAATGAGTAGGTAGGTATGTACAATTGTACAGTAAGCTCAATCTAAGTCGAAAGTCCGATTCCTCCCAACCAAGTGTTCATTTCATAACCTCAAACATTCTAACCGTACATTATCTTATCGAAATTCGTGTTCGATACAAAAATTACAACCATCATAACATGATGCGAGCGTTTAAACTGTCGAGCGATATCGTATCACACCTTTGTCGTTGCCGCCAAATCAGAGTCATAAAACAAATGTAATTTTGCCATAGATAAGGTAGACGGGAGATAAGATATGTCAAGCCCAAATCTGAAGCCGTGGGATTTGGGGTCCCGTGTTATTGGAAATTTCGTTTATGATAGGTTATATTGGATGTTGAGTTAAGGCTGGCCTTCTGTGGAAAAACACAGTGCATATTGTGATTGGCAATCTGATAAACAGTAGCTTACGCCCGTATTCACAAACGATGCTTGCTTAAGTGAAGCTGCAAATCGAATGCACAGCGTTGAATAGACTAGCTCTGTGATTGGTTCGTATGTCATTTTGTGCGTTCACGCACACTGTGAGACCTGAGACGTTTGTGAATGCGCGGCGGGCGTTAGCATATTATAATATCTGTTGCAATCAGATCGACCTTTTGGTTGACATGTTGCTTCACTAACTTTACTGCACTTGATTCTTCGGCGTTCAGTCTACCTTCTAGCTATGGATTTACTCGTCTATTAAGTTGCTATCTTTGCCTACTATGGTAACGTTTATCCAATAGGTTATGTGAATTTTATTCTGATCGCAATGTCCTTTACACTTTTGATGAATGCCTAGTTAGGTCTAAGACGAAAAAAATGTATGCTACAGGGTAACATTACAACTTTGCTTTGGTCCGATTGATCGGATATATCAGACTCATTGATGTAGTCTAAAATAGCAGCTGTTATAAACTTGCAACACACAAAATCTTGCAAAAAATCGTTACCTCTTGCAGAGAAGGTGTCCTGGCTTTGAGCTGGAGGTGGGGAAGCCAGCCGGGGCTCCGATCGGTTGGCAGAAGCCCCCCACAGAGACTGGCAGATGCCGTTCCGAAGTGCTTCACTCGCCGACACTCCTGGGGAAGACACAGAGAAGTATGAAGATAGATATTCAACTGGAAAAAAGGAATTGTTGGAACGTGTTGAAGTCGCTGATACTCCTGGATATAACACAGAGAAGTATGAAGACAAAGATTTATAAAATGGAAGAAGCTGTTTGAAGATGTTGAAGATGAATTGACATTTTAAAGCCTCCAGATACTATCAGTAATAATGACATCAATATTATTGTCATTATATCGTTGGAATTGGATTGGCAAATTCTAAATCTCTCCACATTCAAATATCCTTATCACACTATAACCATCATTCCTTCTTTTTTACCACCACAATGCTTCAAAATAGTAAAGCGGGCAAGACACTTCTAGTAAATATTGATGTCATTAATACTAAAGATTCCTTCTAGGAATCTAGTTTAATTTTAAGATGAAACTAAGTTACATTAATAAGTATAGTTTGATAACAATGTACCAACGATGTTAATTAGGTATTAAAACATATAACTATTCTACACAATTATTTTAAAGGTCAATAAATAGCAGTTAAAGAAAAATTGTGCCCATGGTAGTAAAATAAACTTGACCATTAAAGTTCATTCGTTTTAGATTTTCTATTTATGACTACCTCAAATTGACACGTGCGTCAACAGTAAAAAACAAAGTCTGATACATTCAAGCCAATTTCCTCGTTATTATTTGTAACATAATGGTTGTAACAATTAAAGTATGTTGCAGTAAAACGCCCAAAACTAGGGTGTGAAACTGTGAACACAGTGAAATGTCAATTCTAGCCGCACGTTTAATAGGGCACTTCCTCATTCGCGCTATGATTAGTGTGACTCACCGCCATCTGCCGGTCATCTTTGATTTTGTTAGGACCAGAAGCTTTTAAACTATCAAGATTGTTTTTTTATTAATCGTCATCATTAATCGTTTGTTGGACATTTTATATCTTCTTCTTTTTCTATGAGAATTTGAATTTGATATTATTTGACGAGCCGATAAGTGTCTGATATGACTTAATAACTGGACCCTTTGGGAAATGGAGTCAATTACTATTTGCTTGTGTTTATTTTGAAATCTATAAACATTTTTACTAGTTTAGTCCCAAGTTCGTGTTCGATTGTTAAAAGATCATTAATATTTTTGCTTCACGGTACTGATAATGTTTTTAAAATACACACTGATGAATACATTTACATAAATTGCAATAACAAAATCGAGATTACAGAACTGTTTATTATCAGTTAAACTAGACCTTTTAGGCCGCAAATGCACGATGCGTTTTAACGCATTATAATAATTTGCTATCCGTTTCTGACCACAGCTGAAACTGGCTTCGGCCTCGGTTTGATCATCACTTTCTCAAATGAGATTCACGGAATATCTGCTTGTTTTGGCTATTGGACAACTTTTGTTAATTTCTCATGCAAGTGACTGAAAGGTTTTTAATGAGAAATAAATGTCCTTTAAACCTAGATTTATGTTTCTCATTGTGTTTAAAAATGCGTTAGAGTGTCAGACATTGACGCTAATAACACCCGTGAATAAAACGGTTCTGTCGCTCATTAGTTTCTTAGAATCATGAGGGTGAAACACGATCATACGGATTAAGGAGACACAATCATTCTCAATAAACGCTTAAATGTAAAACGCAAACACTCGTTAAGCTTTGTTTATCCGGAATTATTAAGTCACCTCTGCGGTCTTGTGGAAGGACATTTGTGTCTCTTGTAAATTCATTTGAAGCATATTGTTAATCTTTTTTTTTGTTTTTAATGTCGCTTGGTCAATCAACAACATTCATCGCGTTGATATTCGGGTGACAGCGGAGTGAAGTCATTGCGACTATGCAAGAAAGCGCGAATTTTCGGATTACCGCGATGTGTGGCCTAGGGTTGACGAGAGGCAAGCTGAGTGGTAGACCTAGACATTGCTAATCAGTTGAGACAACCGAGTACCCATTTGACATTATATGCTGTCAAAACGCGACTCTCCCACACATTTTGTAGGGCGATATATGCCTTTGACGTCATTATTAAGTGTGGAGAAAGCTAGTATTAGATTCACAGTTTTCACTAAAGTGGAGAGGAGACAAAATGTTTCTGAATAACTATGGATACTTAAACCAATTCGTTTTTTTTTTTCGATCGAAGAGATAACGTGGAAATAACGAAATTTCATTTGTTATTCAAACACATCTCTCCTCTTCACCTCGGTGGATGGAAACTGGGCCCAACACGCGTGTGTCCCCAGCCTAAGCCGCGCCAGCAATTTGGCCAATTGAATGTTTGTCTTATCATTGAGAGGGCCGCCTTGATTGCGCCGGCGCAAGTCGGATCACTTTCGCGCCGCGTGAGGAGTCAGGACATGTCAAATGAACATCGCCTCAGTTAAAGTGCGGAGTTTATTGATTTTAATCTTTTGAGTTTTATAGATCTGTCGCCCATTTGGTTTAACTGAATAATAAGTTTGGCACATTGACATTTTCAGTATGGGAAATATGTCAAGTCAAAGTCAAAAATGACAAGTTTATTCTTCAGTTAAAATATATCAACGTGGAAAGCATTGGGGGAGGCCTATGTTCAGCAGGGGTCCATATTGGCTCACCTAAAGTTATTTACCCGAAATTGTTCTTCCTAACGATTTTAAATCCGAATGATCACTCTTCCTAAAATTTTTCCTCCTAAAGCTTTCATTCATACCTACTATTTGTAGTGCTACCGGCGATGTTCATAACACTCATGTTTCCGAAAATTTTAATTAATAATATCATTTATGTAAATATATTTAAACTCCTACTGTTTTTTATCATAACACTTTTATCCCTAAACATTACATTAATATTTTCACTCATACCATAGAATAATNAAAAATTTTAGGAAGAACATTTTCGGACTTCCAATTTTCGGAGATGAAAATTTAGGTGAACTTTGGCGCACCCGTTCAGCAGTGGACGTGGACTGAAATGATGATGATGATGATGAAAAGATATCTGACGAATGAAAAATCAGCCCTTAGTTCGTAACGGACTGTTAGGCTTAGGCCGAGGTCGCGGGTTCGATTCCCGCACAGTACCGAAGAACGCAGCGTGAGACGTCTATCCACAAGCAAGGTGGTGGCAAGGTGGTTGATGATGATGATGATGATGCACGAGATATTAAAAATAAAATCAAATGAAAATTATTGTTCAGTATGACAGAGTTACTCAAAATGACTGAGTCAGTGTTAGAAGATTTATGTTGTAAAATTGAATCTAACTCAAGATGTCACAGTCTTAATCTTGATATGCATTCATCATCAGGACTTTCTTTAAATGACTTTAAACCTTATCCTAAAGGCATACATTTTAAAATACATTGGTTGACACGTAATTTTCTGGTAACACAAACTTATCTTGTAACAGAAAGTTTGAAGTGGATTAAAAAATAATTATGTTTTATTATCGAGCACATGTAGTTTTGTAATCGGTCCGAGATTATTACTTGTGATTATTATAATAATGTTATCGACTCCATCAGCTTGTAATTACGTTGTTGCTTTTTGATACGATCTTGATTCGTTTTTATTGTGATTTAATTTTAGATATTTAATTATATCGTTTTTAGTGCGTGAAGTATCTAGGTGTACCTACTTCAACCAATATTATAAGACACATCTTTAAACAAGACATTTTTTTAGCATTAAAACAAGAGTTACTTTTCTGTAAAATTCGATTTTAACAGCTTTCACATTCATTAATACTTAGGTATTGAAATAGTGACGTCATGCAATTTTACAATATAAAATCTATGAAAGCATTAAGATGGCTCCCAAAAGTATGTCACTTGCTTAGTAGGTGTCTATGGATTTTGGATTAAATAAAAAAAAATCTGTGTTCTTTTTTTTTCTTTCTAACCAGTGTGCCTACCATGAGTTTACGTTAGGTGTGCTCGCTAGCGACTGCGTAAAAAAATGACATTTAAATGTATGACATATTGTGCAGCGCCCCTAGCGGCTACTTTCAAGAAATAAAATCTTCATAGAATTTTTTGACGTATTCGCTAGCGAGCTCACCTAACGTAAACTCATGGTAGGCACACTGTAGGCTTACCATGAGTTTACGTTAGGTGAGCTCGCTAGCGACTGCGTAAAAAAATGACATTAATTGTATGACATATTCTACAGCGCCCCTAGCGGCTACTTTTAAGAAACAAAATCTTCATAGAATTTTTTGACGTATTCGCTAGCGAGCTCACCTAACGTAAACTCATGGTAGGCACACTGATCTTGACTCTGCTTTAGTTTCCAAAAGAATCCAACTCGAATCCAGTCCAGTCAACAGGATGCATGATAGCAGCAAGGGCAATCAGTGCCGGAGGAAGAGGGCGATTCACTGGCGCCAGTGAGGCGATCGCCAAGAGTGACGGCTTGATGGCAGGACAGAGTCGTTAGGGAAACGACTGGCGATTTCGCATTGTCATCGCTGCCGACTGTTCATGACATTTGGTACCTTGACAGGAACACAGCATGACTTTGGGTACCAGCTGTGCACAAGAACACAGGGTAAAAGTGTGATGTATTTTATGAAAAGCGAGGTATTGAAAACTGTGAGACGTTGTTAGACAATTTTTTTTTATGTGACTGGAGGCAAACGGACCACCTGTGTGACGGTAATCACTTACCATCAGTGTGTCTACCATGAGTTTACGTTAGGTGAGCTCGCTAACGAATACGTCAAAAAATTCTATGAAGATTTTATTTCTTGAAAGTAGCCGCTAGGGGCGCTGCACAATATATCATACATTTAAATGACATTTTTTTACGCAGTCGCTAGCGAGCACACCTAACGTAAACTCATGGTAGACACACTGATGGTAAGTGATTACCGTCGCCCATAGACGCCCGTAGACCCAGGGGCGTTACAGGTTATATTGAAGATGTCGCTGGATTAACTTAACATTTTAATATTAAAAACGTTATGATGATGATCATCATCATCAGTTCATTTAGTGTCCCTACTGAAGGAGCACGATCCTGTCTAATTAGACAAACCAGAGGCAAATAGATCCTTCTACACTTCTCATGTTGGCCAGTCACATTTATTACACAAATGATTTTGATATTGTGAGATTCGATGAAATTTCAAGAACCATAAAATAACCATTTACATAAAGTATTGTAAGATAGAGGTATGTCCTTCTAACAAAGTATTTACCGATGCCTGGTATCCAAAAATTAACGACTACTTATGATTTTTTAGTTTCTAATTTAGTTCACCCATACTACCCATCATAATCTCACAATGTCAATGAGTGGCACAAGTCTGATTATTAAAATAAAGTTATAACCATTACTCGTCGAATTGAAATTTGACCCTTACCACGCTTATCCTGATCAATGTGTGTATCATCTTATATCATTCGTTTAAGTCGCGAGGGGAATCAGCGCATGCGGAGGAAGCCACAGATTAGGTGGCGCCAGGACGAATCGAATGACAAAATAAAACCACAATATTCATGCAATCATAAAAGAAGGAATCTTCAGTAAGCGTTTAATTTTAAATTCCTTTCAATCCTGGAAGTAATTGAGCAGATTTAAAATAACGAGTCTGGTGAGGGAGACGTGTTGGAAAAGGTTTTTAAAAAGAAATCGAGCAACTTCTTTGTTTTTAAATTGGTGTCAGAAGTTATGAAGTGCCATTACTACTCCTGAAAGTAAGTCTCAACTAACAGGAGCACCACAAAGTAGTTAATATCTCTCACTTTTTCATGGTGACTGACAGATCCTCTATTGGTGGTCAATCTATCAATGGTGTCCAAAACTATGTTGTCAAGATATGGTCTCCAACTCTCTCCTCGAGAGACTCCACTCCATCTTTCATTGGGTTTGCGATAAATATGGCAGATAAAATATGCTATTTCTATATCATAGAAATCTTTGTAAGCAGACTGTAAGATAAAATATAAAAATATCATAATATTTTCTTGGGACTGTCATGGAAGTTTGTCTTTGTGTTCCAAACGAACATTAAAAGACTTGTACGTGAATTTGGCATGCCTAAACTGGGCTTATTTTCAGCTCAAGCTCAATTGCAATTAACTTTGTCTTCCGTGTCTACCATTACCTAACCGTTTCTATTTATGGCAACACTGTGTTACTCCCATTTCTATTTTTATCAAATTGCCAAGGCTGCCTGACTCACTAAAGTAAAAGACCGCCGAATGGCGCCCGCGCATCATAAGAATCAATGACCACGTCCGTCCATCGCTAAATTGTCGACGACGAAGACAATTGTAACATCGCTTCCTGTTTCTGATGCTTTGATACTTGTTATTTTATTTCACAGTAGAGACAACAAATTAAACATACATTCCTCCAATTTTTAATTGCCTGAACTGACGAATCGGTTATGAAAATGTTGGTATTGAGATATTGGAGAAGGGGACATAAGCCAATGGTCCCCAAATTTTATAATAGGCCACCTAAAAGTTCAGAAATTTCATGGGGTTGTGAAGTAGTGGATGAAATTTGTTAGGTAAGATAAAGAATTTCAATAAAGTTTTTTTACAAACGTGTTTTGATCGCCGATAGAGACTTTGTATAAAAATGGCGAAACCATGGGCAATAGCTTGTCTACAATTCCAATAAAAATCCAATTTTAAAAAGTATCAATGAACGCACATACACAGGGTGTGTCGGGCGTCGGCTTCAGTCGCGAACGTAACGAGCCCATCGAGTATATTATTCGATTATCTTCGTCGATGATGCCCAGCTTTATTATTATGGCGTCGATTGATTGAACGTAACAACTTTATCTCGATTGTCGAGCGGTGAAATTGATTATTAGTTATGGCAATTTCATGTGGAAATGTAAAATTAAGTTTTAAATAACCATAGTTGGTTTGAAATTATAATAAAAATTGCTTTACAATATTTAGAAATTACAATATTTAAAAATCTGTGACTCTATAATGCAGCTTTGAAATCTTCTGTCATGGAATGATTTAAATTATTTACACTAATTTATAAAGAAGAAAGATTTGATTGTTTGTTTGTATTGAAAAGGCTCCAAAACTATTGAACCTATGTATTTGAACAATTCTTTCACCATTAGAGTCCTACGTTATTTCTGATGAACATAGACGGTACGAAGTTCGCTAGGTCAGCTAGTAATAGCTAAAATCATAACCCTGGAGTCAAATCATCGCTATTTGAAGTTCACAAGTCTTATATTATTTTAAAAGACTGTATGCTATCATCGCTGGACTCTACTTTTGTTCTTTGTTTTAATTATAACCGATTTCATTTCTCACATATAAGTAAAACGAATTCATTAATATAATATTATTAGTTACTATTAACCACATAACAACCATAATCAACAACATTTTCAAGAAAATAATGTTAAGTTGAATTCAGAAAGCGGTATCGATAACATATTCTTGGTATTTCTTGCACTTTATCTCAAGAAGTAGGAATTATTCTTATAAGAAAGAATAAAGGAAATGAGGAGAACATTGAAACAGAACAATTAATTATAAATACCGTTGAAAAATACCTACTTATTATTTTCATTAGACAACAGAGCTATTTTTAGGGAACTGACTCTGACAAAGAAATAAAATTTTGAATAGTAGGTACCTACATACTCGTACTAAACACCGTTTCAGATATTTGTCATATTGTAACTTTTCATCCATGATTAATTTCACTAATAATAATTAAATGTTAAAATGTTCAAAGTATAATGTTATACAGTCTCTACAATTTTATAACTTACATAGGATAGAGAACTAAGTTTTTTTGAATTGCCAAATGTGTCTGTTTCATATTTTGCAAAGACTTTTTCGTCATTAATCGAAAACCAATTAGGGTTCCTACTTAAAAAGATATGGTAGTTGACAACTCCCAAAATCATTCAGCAGATGCGATCTCAAATCAACAAAAGGAGTTCCAATTGTACAGAAATACCACCAACATAGACCTTATCAACATAAGAGAGAACCGCTCGCGATCAATTAGCCACAGTAGTAGAGACAATACCGCATTTACCATCAATGGGCTCCGGCCATTCATCCACCGGAATTATTATTAGCGAACGATTTCAACATCGTTCGATAATGAATGGACAAGGAACGAGTGGAGTATTTATAAACAAGTGAGGTGTTGAGCGAGTGGTGTTGCAGATAAGCGTTTGGAACATTCCGAAGTCATCTGATTATGATTAGAGGGTGTTTCATGATCAGCCACAACTCACACTAGTCAATTTAGTTCATATAAGGACATTTGCGTGAAAAACAGAATTTAGTTTTTCACAAAAGTGGGTGTTGGTTTAACTTCAATTTTAGTAGGTATAGGTTTAGTTGACAGCACTTCAAACTAATAAACATTTTGTTGTAAAACTACTCTTGTTACATCTACATCAGATGCCTGATGATTGCTACCTGGTATTTATATTTTTTTCTTTTCAAAAGCATCAGCTTGACTTTATATCTAGTGGCACAAATCTATGAATTACTAATTACCGAAACGGTTTGCATATTTCTTTTACAAGATTCCTTTTCTTACTTGAGTACGAACATTTAAAATACATAGTTGAAAGCAATACAAACAAATAGATATTCTTATTTCAGGTTTTTTATAATTAGGATGAGAGAGGATAGACTTTTTTAGAAAAAAAAACTCTCCAATCTGCCGAAACACACTGTCTAAGTGTCTACTTTTCCTCTGACTTTCACTCAGAATCCACACGAATTTGAGTTGGTGCCTTTTCGAACAAAGTGTATCAACTCCAAAAAATATATTTCGCGGTCCACTCCACAGATTTGAGACGTAATCCCGGTGTCATCTTACCGCTTGGGTGGTCGGAGTACAGTGCATTATTGATTGGAGGCCAGGACGGAGGGCTCCAAGGGATTTGATAGTGCGAACTAATTATTATAGCTCATTAGGATTATCATTGACTCATAGACGTTGGTCATTAATTTAAATTGCAATTGAGTGGTTGGAAGATCTTGCACATGTTTCAGTAATATTACTGCTCTGAATGGGTTTTTAAATAAACATTTATCAATATAATAGTTAGGTATTATTTACGGGATTGCTACCATGTACCTTAGTTTTGAGTTTTACCGTGACCATGGCGCTTGCAACAGTGCCGAAATATCGGAATCTCAAAATTAAGGTACATGGTATGGTAGCAATCCCGTAAATAATAATAATAATGTTAGTGACCATGAAAGTTTAAAACAATTTATCAATATTATAAGTACATACAATTAAACAATATAAATTTTACGCTGTAGAGTGACACACACAGTACAGTTCCGTAGCTGATTGCAAAATATTCGCAACCATGCTATGTACCATACTTAATTTAATACATGGGATTATTCCTCTACTCGTAAAACACTTTGATTATATCATTAGCACAATGCATAGACCTGTCGATTGCATCATCATAAGAAATCATTTAAAGCATATACAGAGAAAACTAAGCCGTTATCGTGGCGGTGACAGGCAGTCTACCGAGTATTCCTTATCAGCCAGAAAATAAGGCCCATTGTGTTTCTGGAACGTAGAAATAAGGATCCTTTCATTTTTATAGCGAACGCGCGCATAATGGACACAAGTTCAGTAGGTTTGTGTAGACCTATACTCCATTTGCCTCGGATAAATGAGAGAGTTTATTGTTTTAAACTTTCATGGTCACTAACAAAATCAAAATCAAAATTATCTTTATTTGTTTAGACTAATTAAATTAGTTCTTGCAAATCGTCAAATACTCTTAAGGAGCCTATATATACATGTCTCATTCTTTTTTTGCCCTACCAGCGCTTCGAGACAAACATTTGGCAAGTGCTGAGAAGAAGCGCCGCAACAAACTCAGTCACCACTGTCTGCCGGTTTAAAAATATAAAAAAATATAAAAAAGTAGGAAGTTACATACATTCAGAAGCAAGTTACTTACCACGCGCTCCCGTTGATAGAAGGTGGCCTTTAAGACGCCCATCTAGCACGAGACCGCGTGGCAGTTTTGAATATAATATTTCTTTAGTGCCGTGCTAATTTCTAGGTTAATTGTTGCGTTTTGATACATAAATTTTATGTCAGGTATGTCTTTCCTTGACCAGTCCCCGAAGGCAGGCAGTTAACATAATTATTATTACTGACGGGATTGCTATTTGCTACCATGGACCTTAATTTTGAGGTTTCGATATTTCGGCACTGTTGCAAGCGCCATGGTCACGGAGTAACTGAAGAAACTTGCGGGTATGATGTTATGGGCAGACATATCAATCGTAATAAAAGACTGCGAAAGAGGGTAGACGACTTTTAAATAAGATTAAGGTACATTAGCAAATAGCAATCCCGTCAGTAATAATAATTAAATGAGAGTTGCGCTCCTGCAGAGGAGACTAATGATGATGATGACGATGATAAATATGCATGGGTTTATTAACTTATACATCGAAGACTCTATATTTAGGCTAGTGTCTGTAATAGTAAAGGAAGAATATTCCCGTAATAGTAAAGCTTCAAAAACCAACTTTTTGACCCAATCAGTGAGTTTAGTTATTAATAGCATAGAAATGATATGGATTATTAGTTTTACTTGTAAAACAAACAAAAGGAGCTAAAAAACGTCGTAATGTATCCAACATTACACAACGGTGTAACATTTGATGTCGTTACTAAAAGGCTTTATGCAACGTTAGTGATTAATTTTATGATTTTAGGATTCAGGCCTGGCTATTAGCCACCATCTTACCTATGTGTCGCCATAACAACAATGTTAACAGCATTGTTGTGTTCCGGCAGTTAGAGGTAAGATAGCCAGTTCCTCCGTGGTTGAGGATTCCGAATGAAGCTCGCTTCCACCTTCAGCCTGATTGTCAGATCATCGTGAGATACGGGCCAAGAGCTTCCTCGTTGTGAATAAAAAAAGGCACAGAAGCTGTACTGAAATTACTGAATATACCTTCACTGTGTCATTGGCGGGGTCAGTACTTCCTCACATAAGATTATTAGCAAAAATACATTTTTTGTTCGAGATAACAAAGTTGCGTTTAATTAAGTAAAATGTATAATGTTTTCTCGAAACTTGGAAATAATGGAGGAAGTTGTTGATTAACACATTTAATGAATTTTATTTTTGAATTTTAAGTTGTAACTGAGTCTGTGAGACTTGTCGGCGGTTTATCAAGGTGAGACATAGGCGTGGTAATGATGTCAATTTTAATATAAAACGTAGTTTATTACATTAAATTAATTCCAAAAAGTCTAAAAACTTTTAATTAAAAAAAACATACAATCGAGTTGAGAACCTCCTCCTTTTTTGAAGTCGGTTAAAAAATAGTTAAACAGAAGCATTCAAGAATGACTTTTTTAATTTCGGATTTTCTATGAAGAGTAAATACTCAACGTAACTCAACCAAAACCGGTCAAACGAAACCACGGGTAGGCACTGATTGTTCGCAATTTATGGGTCGGAGTGATATCAGTGCAAAGAATAAATAATCATCTGATTGAACTCTGGCAAAACAATGATTGGAGCCATCCATTTTGATGAAGACGTTAACAGCTATAAAATTATCATCGAATGATATTTGACTGCACATATCAAGGCAACTAAATACTACAAATAACCTAACCGTGTCGAGGACTCTGAGGGCGAAGTGTGAGTCATCAAACGCTCTCAAAAAAAATTACTTTGAAATGAATGACGGATTGTACGTACAGCGCTCACTTGGGCCCAGTTTTTTGATTCCTAGTTAAAATAACGAATTGTTAAATTTTGCTACTAATGGTTAAATATTAACTAAATGTAAACAAATAGTTAAAAAAATACTAAAAGTCACGCTAAACATTGTTCGAAAAACATTTTTTCTGATATTTAACCACTTGTCATTGGACATCTGTCAAATTTGACCATTGGTTATTTTAACTACGCAGCTACGAATCAAAAAACCGGGCCTTGGTGAGAGCGTTTAAAAAATATATGGAAGTTTTAGTTCTTGAAAGTTTCCGCTAGGGGCGCTGTACAATCCGTCATACATTTAAAGTCATTTTTTACGCGCTCACTAGTGAACGCGTTTGATGTAAAGTCATACTCAGCCCTCTGAATTTGAGTTCCAAATAACTTAAAAAAAAAAACGACTTCAAATGTGTGAACACAAAAAAAAAACTAAAAAAATTAGAAAAATTGCGTATAAAAAAGTTCATCCCTAATTTTCCACCCTTGGGGGTGAAATATTTTCTTCAAATTCGCATGAAACCACCCTTTTGATAATACCTATTCAACAAAAAAATAATCGTTCAAATTGATTTATAATCGGCGGAGATATTGCGTATAAAAAAGTTCATCCCCAATTTTCCACCCTTGGGGGTTGTTTTTTCTATTATTAAATTTAAATGGGACCACCCTTGAGGTATTACCTATACGACAAAAAAAGATTTGTTCAAATCGGTTCATAATTGGCGGAGTTATCGCGTAACAAACATAGAAAAAAAAAAACATACGGGTCGAATTGAGATCCTCCTCCTTTTTTGAAGTCGGTTGAAAACGCTGATTTGGTTCTTGTCAACCGCTGATTTTTGACTTTGACTTATTTTGCAGCCGTCGTCAGCCGAGTTCCCACATTGAATCCCGGCCCACGCGCTTTCCGCGTCCATGAAGACCAATCAAGGCAGTTCCTTTGTTTTGTGGTGTTACTCATCGCTTTAGAGGATTCTGTTTTACGTGAAAATATACAAATTAACTAGTAAGGCCCAGTTTTTTTATTCGTAGTTAAAATAAACAATAGTTAAATTTGACACACATGTCAAATGACAAGTGGTTAAATATCAGAAAAAAAGGTTTTTCGAACAGTGGTCAGCTTGACTTTAAGTACTATTAGCTAACATTTTTTAAATATTTTAACTATGAATGAATCAAAAAAACTGAACCTAAGTAATCTAATGTTAATAAATACATTGCCCGCTGATACATCTTAGTTTTAGCTGTTTCGCATACGCATGATTTTAGCCCTGACAAAATCGTTTTTTGTGACTTTTGTTTTTACGTTCTGTTATCATAGAAGTAGAAAAAACTGCTGTAATATAACTTAAAATAAATGAATAATGTTTTGAAAATGATTACATTAAAGTTGAGAACTAAATCTAAACACAAGTGCAAGACTCAAAAGTACCTAAATATTTGTTATTTTAGTTTTATTTTTTTCCAATAGCTACACGAACATCTTTTACTATTTATAAAACTCATTTATTTGACAAGTCATCATCATTTCAGCCATAGGACGTCTACTGCTGAACATAAGCCTCCCCCAATGACTTCTAGATCGGAAAACGCAGCGTGTGACATCCACCCACAAGGTGCACCGACGACCTGATAAAGGTAGCAGGAAGGCGCTGGATGCAGGCCGCTAACAACCGTGCGATTTGACAAGAAAACTAAAAAAAAATCTTAGTACTAGTTACATGTGTGACTTAGGACCGGTTTTTTGATTCGTAGTTAATTAACCAATGGTCAAATTTGACAGATGTCAAATGACAAGTGGTTAAATATCAGAAAAACATGTTTTACCAACAATGGTTAGCTTGACTTTTAGTACATTTTTTAACTATTTGTTAACATTTTGTTAATATTTAACCATTAGTAGCAAAATTTAACAATTTGTTATTTTAACTATGAATCAAAAAACTGGGCCTAAATTTCTTTGAAATCCGTCATAACACAGTGACACCAAAACCCGAATTCGCTCGTCCATTCACCAAAATTGTCTGGTCTCCGTCTGAGACTAGTTGTCCAACTAGTCGACCAACTAGTCCGCCAGTTCCCACGGAGCCACGACTCCTACGCGTGGTTAGTCATAGTGTGTCATCTGCTTTAATTGATCTAGAGATCTATGCCTAAATTAAATCGTAACTGTAGTGTGTGAACCGGCGAGTCCTTGAGGGATGAATCAGTTGTCGTTTGTTTTGGATAGAGCTTGAGAACTACTATTACTCGTATCTTTGTGTATAGTTTTTATGGTTTGATAAAGGTGTATCGATTTTGGAATGGTTTATGTAAAAGTGAATTTATAAACATTAAATTCCTAGCGATTTCAGAAGCAATAATGTCGTTCTTTTAAAAACGGATTATTTAATACATCGTGTAAGTAAATGACTCTGAGATTTTTGTAAGCAATATTGGAAATTTTCCATTTATCTTGTTAACCCAGCTAAGACAAGTATGTTTCACCATTTTATAGTCCAGCATTCGACAGATATCGAACTACCGACTCTGGATCTATCGACTACCGAATTGTCAGTCCGACACCGTTGGGCTATTGTGACTCAATATAATAGTTATCATAACATAAGCTAAGTTTTACGCTCATGCAAGGCGTTTAGCGAAGCTCATAGCGCGTAGCGGGACAAAACTACTGCAATCAAGCTCAACAGTCAACACGGTAGAGTCTTATTTCGTAGTGTGGCGACGCCACTACAAACTAGTGACCAACAGATGGCGCTGTTACTACTTCACTATGGCACACTCCGCCGCTCATACAAACCTGCATCGCGGTGACGGAGTTTTATATCCTGCCAAGTATATATAGTCAAACTAAGATGGTGTAAATCGGACCTTGGTCCCCGAGCACAACACGGCTAATTTGCGACAAAAATGTATAGAATGATGTGCTGTCGACTGCACTTATAATTTTGATGCCATGTATTTAAAAAGACTCAGTGATTCCTCAACTAGGTGAATAAATTAAAATTCGACTAGTAGCGGGGGTCTACCCTGCCAAAATTCGACTAGTAGCTATCCTTGGGGGTCTACCCTGGCGACCATGATGATGACTCAGTGATTCCTAAACTAAGTGTACCTATACCGTTTTTCAAAATTCGACTAGTAGCTATCCTTGGGGTCTACCCTGGCCAAAATTCGACTAGTAGCTATCCTTGGGGTCTACCCTGGCGATTAAACTGTACAATCCCACTGATTGGCGTGCGAACAGAGAACGGGTTAAGAGGTGTTAATTGTTCGTGATTGAGTGTTTTCTCAGGGCAGAATATTTCAATTGCGTCCAATTGACGTCTGCCCGTTTTTTACATTCCCTGGCAGACGCGCAAATGTTTTAGGTTTGATTTAAAATGATGTTAATTAAGTAGCTATAGTGGACAAACACTCGAAAGAGTTAATGTTCTCTAAATATGGACACAATAATGTTCACAATCCTGTTTAGAAAAGTTTAGTGCACGCGTCGGTAAGAAGAGAAGAACACCTCAAGAATGGCTGAAAATGAGTGAACGTTTCGTGCATTGGAATGAATGAATGATGAATGCCACATCGTTTGCATCGGTTCAGTTTTTTCATTCATTTGTGGGAATCATGTTGAAAGAATGACAAAAAAAAACAAAATGATCATCCTATATTAATTTGAATCGACTTTCGAGTGTCATTTCATCTAATAAATATTATTTAATATTGCCTTCATATGGTCTCATAAAAACCAGAATCCAATAAGACCCAAAAATCTTCTACTAAAAATCCATTTTTGTGTAGTAAAAGTACGTAATGTTTGAACACAAGACATTATGGCTTTTCTTAGTGCCATCCAGTTAATGAATTTTAAATGATGACTAAGTGTATGAAGCGTGTAATCATTGATTAAGTGTGCAAATAATAAAATCAGTTCGGTAACCGAAACCCGTGGGACTGCGCGATTCGGGTCAAAGTCGTTTTGTAGCGCCACTTTATTACGATTTTGTTCTATTAGTTTGTTTAAATCATTATGCTTGTGTGTGTCATTGTCATGTCCTTTTAAGGGAGATCTAAATCTAATTATTTTTGTTTTAGTACCACGTTCGTTAAATTTCTTATTTTCATCTAGCCAAATTGTGCCATATTGTTCTAAAATTGTAGGTAGGTAGGTACCTTATTTTGACCAAACATTTTAATTGAATTGGTTCATGAATTGGCTGGAAATTCATTATCTTTCGAACAACAAATTTTAAGAAGCCAATAAACTACTTTGTATGATTTAGGTATATTAATGTTATTTACATCTTGAATTAAAGTGCCTTCGCAAGCCATACAATTTATTGATACCTTAGATTAATAGTTAAATTTCAAATTACTTAGTTTAATTTCAAAATACATAATTATTATCAATAGCTTTTGCCCGCGGCTTCACCCGCGTGAAATTTCGTTTGTCGTCATAAATTATAGCCTAAATGTTAATCTGGGTTATGAACAATAATACTATAAAGTTTAATTAAAATCCGTTCAGCAGTTTTTGCGAGAAAGAGTAACAAACATCCAGACATCCAAACTTTCGCATTTATAATATTAGTAGGATGCTCTAGTAACAAAGTAGGTAAGAAACTTTAATCAAACCAAAAATGTTCCTCAGCGTTTGTCAACGAGTTATTTCCTTGACCCTAAGCCTAAATCTTAACCTCATTAGAATCTTCCTGCCAACGAATTGATTGCGACAGCGCTTTGATGCGCCCGCGCACGGCTCATTGATGGGCCTGATTGAAGCACGCTTTCATGTGCCGATCGTAGAACTAGTTCTAGCCCGCGGCTTGGCCTGTATTAAATTCACGTGAAATCTAAACTCATAAAAAACTCTCAATTATTTTTGCAAATAGGTTTTAAAAAACACTTTTATACGTCCCAGTATTAACACTACAACTGCTTCGGGACAATAAAGAAGAAGCAGCGCAAGAAATTCAATCATTGTTGTCAGCCTCCTTTTCAAGGGTTTACTTACAGTCTTTAAAATATAAATAATAAATAATCTTAATATTGATGCGAGCTAGGCAGTTAAACGAAATAGGTACTTATAGTCTTTTTCACCTAAGATGATCCGTATGACGTTTCGAGTTTGAAAGATTTAGAGATGTCACATAACTAAACCATAGCGATTTATCAATCGATTTTTTTCGAAGAGTTAGTAAAACCTACTTTTAGAGAAATACTTTGTATAGGTGATATTTAACAAAAAACATGTTTTTTTTAATTACAAATATTATTGTAACAATTTTTTATTGATAATATTCAAATTTCATGGTTCGTGTTCAAAAAAACGATTCCTAAAAATTATTGGTTCTGTTTCTTTAAATTAAAAACTATTAATTTATTTTCAATGCGTTTATTATAGTCAATAATCGAAAAATATAGTTGATTTTTGTGATGTTTTTAATAACTAAGTATTCACTGCAATTGATTAATGAACCGCGGAAATAATCGATTTTATTATACAAGAAATACCCCAGCACTAAATCTATTCCGTTTCACACATTGCGTACATTAAATAAAAAATATTTTTACATCGTATTTAATTAAAATATAATCAATAGACTCATATTTTACTATATATTTCAAGACAAGTAGTTAATTTTTTTTTATTATATTGCTAATAAAATACAAATATTTTTTCAAAAATATTCTGCATATGTAGTATGCGTAATATGGATAACCTTGAAGTGTCATACGGATCATCTTACGTGAAAAAGACTATAGTTCGTTACAGAATATTTGAGTTTCGTTTCAGCCAAATAACGTCCACCGCTGGACAATCAAGGATTTTCTCATCTTCATGCCCACGGCTTTAGTTCGTCCCAGAAAGACCGACCGTATGCTTCAGCCAAATGACGTCCACTGCTGGACAAAGGCCTCACAAGGATTTCCACAACAATCGGTGCCGCATCCAGGTGATTACCGCGACTCTCACCAGATCGTCGGTCTACCTAGTGGCCTGACCACAAATTAAGAAAAAAAAATCTGCTTTGACACCAAATATTATAGTGTTCCAATAATACAGCCAATGGCTGTAACAGTCTGTAAGAGATTTAACATTTAACTATGTATTACTTAGGCTGGGTTGCACCATCTTATTTTAACTTTGACGAACGTCAAATATCTGTCAAACTGCATACAAAAAGCACCGGTTATAGTTACCGTTAAAGTTAGGTGGTGCAACTCAGCCTTAGTGATTCAGTATGTAATGAAATGTCTCATGTGCGGTCGTATTACCAAATATGGGGTATTATGCATAATAATGTTACGTAGAATCCTCCCATTTAGGCATTACTTAATATTTTCCTCCCATGACTTATTTTCCTTCTACCTATGAGATATCATAACTCCGCCCCATCGTCAATTATACTAACTTTTGCCCGCGGCTTGGCCCATTCCTCACAGAAAGAACGACGTTCGTTTCAACCAAATGACGTCCGCTGTTGGACAGTCCTCCCCCAAGGATTTTCTCATCTTGCCCGTGCCTTGGACGCGTGTTTAGTTAATCATAGAAAGACAGGCGTTCGTTTCGGCCAAATGACGTCCACTGCTGGACAAAGACGATGGCAACGAAGTACATTTGTGGTCATCTACTGGTATTATGTAGTACATTATTGAAAACTATTTTATATTCAAATCGGACCGGTGTAGTCAGGAACTACGCGATTAGCGCGTTCAAGTAAACAAACAAACTCTTCAGCTTTATAATATTAGTATAGATAAATTTTCTCGCGGCTTTTCCCGTATGAATTTCAGTCTGCTATAGCCTATGTTACTCAAGGATAATATCGTCATGGTGAAAGAACTTTTGAAATTAGTCCAGTGATTTTAGAGTTTATTAATTACAAACATACAAAAAATTCATTTTTTTCATTGAAAAGACATTTTAGTATGATAAAGTCGATTTCACACCCGTTGAGTGGTCCAAAAATCCCTAGCAATCAACTAATCATCTCCTTGTTGGCCCAACCGCATTCAAAGGCTCCCATTAATTATGCATTTGGGCCCTAAATCGCCTTTTGTACGACGAAGGGATTTGGAATTTGGAACGCCACGTGTCTCCCATTAGGATAATGGTCTGGAATCTTTCCAGAGGTTATTAAGTATGGCCGCAGACGTTTCACGGTAATTGTAATGCTTTATACGAGTATAAGTGTGTAAAGTTGGGTGTGGATTAGATTGGACGTAATAATATGTCGATGTGCTAAATCGTTATCTCTGACTGCTATAGCGGGTTCGATTCCTGCACATTACAATCATTTATGTGCTCGTAGGTGTTAATTTGTTTAAGAATTTCGAAAAATTGACAGAAACGAGGCTAGTTGCCTAAAAAATTTTTTTTAGTCCGTAATGTTTAATATCAAAAAATATTGGACACGTATAATTTTATTTGTCAATTTAACAAATAATTACATAGTTATGGTGCGTTGAAGTTGCGCACGACGTCACAACGTGCGGCATTTTTAAGCAAGCGTTGACGTCACGGGCCTCTTCTTATGAACTTTGGGGCGCTTTATCTCTTTAAATTTTCATTAGTTTGAAAAAGTGAAAAATACGAGTAGAGTATTTTTTGATAAGTTAACTGACGGACTAATTAAAACTCTTGCTTTTTGACCCAGGCAACATCCCCATTGTAATATTTTTTTGCCTTATTAGTTATCATAGCAGTAACCATCAAAAAAATTTTCGTGCTTCTAGCATCAATGTCCATGTTTTATTAAATCGGGACCACAGTGCTTCGCCCGCGTGTCAATAACACCAAAAACTATGTCGCGCGCGTCTGTTTCAAAAACCGGATCTCTATACCGTATTTCATCAAAATCCGTTCAGTGTTATAGGCGTGAAAACGCAACATACAGTTACTTTCGCATTGGATATAGCCTGTAAATAATAATAAATAAATAAATAACCTAACTAACAATGGTGATTACGTGAAAAATAATAACTCACACGCGTACACGCATGTTTCGATTAATACTGAGCCCCCGCCTTTTTGGCATGAGATATTATTAACCGACTTCAAAAAAGGAGGAGGTTATGTTTAATGTAATGTTTTTGTGTTTTCTCTTCTTTTATTTTTTCATTTTCATTTGTGTTTTCGTGTCAAAAATACCTTTAGTATTTCTATTTCTATAACTGAAAACAGATTTTTTTACCCGTACTTCAGAACAACAACAACAAAACGGAACTAATAAAACACGGCTGATGTTCCCGTCACTTTTTGCAAAACTGACATCAATTCAGTCGGTCAGTAATGAGATTATTGATCGCCCTTATGATTTACTGTGGGAATCGGATGTCGGATGTCGCGAAGGCCGCGTCGATTTGTCGCGAACATGTGCGCAGGAGTTGTTTTGCTTGTTATGTAACTGTTTTGTTTGATTTCTTACTTTGGGACTTTCTCTACATTTCTAAGACTTACATTTTTACGAGCTCAAGTATGTACGAGTAGATATTACTCGTAAGCTTTAATATTAATCCGATTGCAACATAAATTAATGGGACAATATTATTTGATCCTCTAAAAACTAATTGATCTTTTTTGTATGTGCACTTTTAAAAATAAATGATGTATTTTATTATATTTTATCTTTATATTAATTATTGGGTCTATAATAGTTGATCTACGGATAAATTATGAATGATCTTCATTTAAGGTAACATAATATTTATGTTTAACATACTCTTTTAATATTTGGTAAACAAAAATAATATTTGATCCTCTTTTTTAGTTATTGATCTTTAATTTTGTTAATTTGATGATTTTTATATCAAGTTTGCCTTTTAATATTGATCACCTAATAAATACATTTCGATCTATGTATAACTTAACTTTAAAATATATTTGATCTAACAAAAAATATTATTGGTTAATATTTTTAATTAAAAAATATCTTTTAATTTACGCGGTACTTTGTGGTTGAGTGACAATCGTCCGTCATTGGTTACTGAGTTGGCCAAGGGCTTAGCGGCCAATAAGCAAGCAGAATGGTACATTGCCATGTTTGTTTAAATTACAAGCTTTGCTTAGATTGGGACTAGAGGCGCTATGTAAAATAATTTCTTACTTCTGTAATCTCTGAACCCGACATCATAATTTTTGCCTCTTTATTTTTTTTCAAATCGCAAGGTTGATTTTCTCTTAGTATACCGATCTCGACCGTGATCAGTGACCATAAAGTCATCTGTCAACGGGTCGATTAGACACGATAAAAACACTAAACGATATTTGTTTACTTTTAGTGCGACATCGGGTCGTGAGGACCTGATAATTTTTTTTTCCAAATATTTACTGTGTTTGACGAAACAATTGCAAAACAATATGTATTTTTCGTACTACTGAAAAGACCGAATATATCCATCCCGCACCAACGCATCCAGCACCTAAGGTCAATTAATTTATTCGACCTGATAACGCAGTGTGAACGTGTTAAGTATGCTTTTTTAATAAAAAATAAATCTTTGAACATCAAGTGCCTTTAAATAGTTTCCATCCTTTGACTACAACTTAATAAAAATAAGTACCATAACATAATTATTTTGAAGATTATTTGATATAGACAAAAAATAATTTATACAAATCGAATTATTTAAAAAAGTATCACAATATTGAATATTTGGTGCTCATTTCTTTTATTTTTGAGGACCAACAAGTAACGATCAGATATAATTTTTACATCTCAATATTTTTTTGCGTAGTTCAAAAGAGATTAAAATATCGATCGATTTCATTTATTTTATATCTCAAAGAAAGAGGATCAATCATTAAAATAGATGACCATTTAGATTTTTTTATTTGCCGTTTTTGCTAATTTAAAAAGATCATTTAAATACATGCCTAAATTAATTGACTTAGGTACCCGCGGTTTCTGAATTCAGATTTTCTCTGCATAGCATGCTCTTTTTGTAACCAAGTGTGAACTTTTCTTAATTAAATTCACCCTTTAGTAGAAAATGAGCACTTTGAGCACACTCTAGCTCGGAAACTGGGGGTTTATATTTACAGACTTTTTCAGCTCGAAAATGGCGGGTCAAGAATAGATTAGGAATTAGATATTATAACGTAATAAGGTAGGTATATCAATCCGATTTCAACACAAACTAATTTACTACACATCAAACTATAACACTATTGCATCAAATGTAGTTAATAGGCAACAAAAATATGAAGTCCTATTTGCTAGAGGCTGCGCTTATGGACACAAAAAACATAGGTAGAGTCAACAGCATTTCTGTTGCAAAATCACAAATAGAACTACAAGTGATCCCATCGCGTTAAGAGCGCTTTCACATTAGTGCGTTAGTAGCGCGACAGCAGCGCGGCAGCGGCGTTTTTGTAATGTGAAGGGAGGCATCCGCTGTCACATAGTATGAAATTTTCGGCAGCGCG
The DNA here is from genome assembly GCF_004193835.3 of Ostrinia furnacalis. Lineage (NCBI taxonomy): Eukaryota > Metazoa > Arthropoda > Insecta > Lepidoptera > Crambidae > Ostrinia > Ostrinia furnacalis. The sequence continues at coordinate 672,363 of NW_021130774.1, read as the reverse complement.
TCTGTCGCGCGTTTGTCGCACTGTTAATGTGTATGGTACTCCAATCCTCAATAGTCAATCATTTATTGCTTATGCACATTTCCTTTGCACATTACGTCATTGTACTCGTATGTTTTAAACACACTTCTTATTCATTGTTCTTTTTTACATTTTCCCTTATTTAGTTATTTCGCCCGAAAATAGTGGAAATAAATCGTTTGTCCCGATAATGCGTCGCCATAATTAGTTTAGGCGCGGCAGCGACAGAGTGCGCAAATTGGATTTCCATAGGGAATGATGGATTGTCCACTGCCCTGCCAGCTCCAAATCGGGATTTAGTCGAAGTTTGATTCGGCAGAATATATTTCCTGCCCGTTGGTTGTTCGTTTCTATTTTACTGAGTTTACTTATGTATAAGTTACATAGCATGTAGGACGTAGGTCTAGTATCTACACTCATGATTAAAAGTCACATACTGTCCTGTTATTTCCAAATCGGGATTTAGTCGAAGCTTGATTCGGGAGAATATATTTCCTGCCAGTTAGTTGATCGTTTCTAGACGTCGTTAATTATGTAGCTTGTAAACAAAATTCACCAAGAAAATAATACCAAACTTGTTTTACTTCAGCGTTTTTATACGTAAGTTCCATGATAGAATAGGTAAGTGATTTCAAAATCAAACACAAATGACAAGAATGTATCTTATTATTATTTAGGGGGGCAGGTTCGAATTCTGCCCTACCGTACCATAACCTACTATAGTTGTAACTACCTACTCCTGTTGTTGGTCTAATCTAAATATTGAAATTCAGTCAACCAGACCTTAATCTATACTTGAGATTGAATCTAGTTTTGTATTATAACACAGACTTATGACAGACAGACTCCAATTTTGATGAGAGTACCTAATACAAATTATTACGGTTTATAAAAGTATTATTTGGAGAGTTATGAAAAAGAGTAGTAGTAGTAGCAGCTAATTATTCTACTCGGTACTTAGTTTCTAATAATAGAGCTTAGATATAAATTTCATAATAACAGAGCATACCACGCGTACCTACGGCATGAAACCTTTTTTTGAGAACACAAACTGAAGGCAGATTTTCAGGGTATATTTTTCATCACTAAATTAACGTATATTTTAATGAGCTCTTGAAATATGACTACAAATTATTTTCAACTACCGAAATAGAATTTCACGAATTTAAATGACAATTTCAATATGTGTTCATCATCATCATCATCATTTCAGCCATAGGACGTCCACTGCTGAACATAGGCCTCCCCCAATGATTTCCATGTTGATGTATTGGTAACGGCCTGCGTCCAGCGCCTTCCTGCTACCTTTATGATGTCGTCAATAAGCGTTCAACGGGCGGTTAATTTTTGTAATAAGCCCCTGCTTTCCGAAAGCTAACTTCAATCTATACTAATATTATTATAAATGCGAAAGTAACTATACTCTGTCTGTCTGTCTGTCTCCCGTTCACGCCTAAACCACTGAACCGATTTTGATGAAATTTGGCATAGAGATAGTTTGAATCCCGGGAAAGGACATAGTATAGTTTTTATCCCGGTTTTTGAAACAGGGACGCGCGCGATAAAATTTTTCTGTGACAGACAAAATTGCACGCGTGCGAAGCCGCGTTCGGAAAGCTAGTAATAAATAATATCCTAAGCTTAAACACAGGCCAAACTCGTTATCTTTAATAAATAATGTACAATAGCCGAAACAGAATAAGATTCTCGGGAAAACTAGGCGAAATCGTATAAAAATCAATGTCCCCGTTGTAGAGAGTACGAAAATAATGGCAAACTCGATAACGTCCACGTTCGATCAGGCAAATCCGATTACGGCGGGATCAGATGTCCCGTTCGGAAATTATTAGGATTATGTGAGCTCTTATATTAATTGTTTTCTATCTGGTGGTTATAAGATTTTGTCTGGCGGATTAAGTTACCTACTTCGATTCGTTTGTTTTTATTTCGAAGAACTGAAGACGTTTAAGTACAGGTATAGACCTACTTAATGATTTTTACTACAGCTCTTGTTTTTACATATTATTGTAAGTACTTTTTTTCTGTAATTAGATGTATCGAAATCAAATTTCGTATTTTTCTTACAAAGATTTCTTACAGAGTTACAAAAAGGTAAAATTATAAAAAAATGCGATTTAAATAATAGGCTAACTAATTATGTATTTAAGGAAACTTATCTGAAACAAATTCTGGTACCTGCTTCAAATATAGAGTTTGTGAAAATCCAAATTTTTCAGTAATGTAACTTTCAAATAGCAATCAAAAACCGCTACTTTTGCTTAGTTACATTTAATGTTATAATAATGTGTGCTCTTATAAGAATAGTTTTCTATCTGGTGATGAAAGATTGTGTCTGGCGGATTAAGTTACTTCGATTCGTTTGTTTTTATTTCGAAGAACTGAAGATGTGAAAGTAATTATTATTTTACTGCCTCCAATTAACCTAGAATACCCTCACGTTAAATTAAGGTAATTTTAGTATTGATTCTAAATATCGCCTTGAAGTCTAAAGATTGTAAGATTATTATGTAACACTAAAAAGATAGCTGAACTATTTTTGAGAAATAAATTATTAAAATAGATCATTTTAAAATGTTGATTCATACGAAAGATTTTTTTATTAATGTATTACCTAGGTTACTCTCTGTCATCAATTTTGATACACTGGTATTATTTATGGAGTTTGACAGATTTTTGACGTTTGTTAAAGTCAAAGTAAGATAGTGAAAGTCAGCCTAAAAGTTGAATTAGAAGTACAGATATTTTTCAGTGCGCTAACTTTCAAGTGAGAAAATTTCTAAAACGTTACAAATAACTTCGTGAAATAGATACATTGTTATATTATATTTTTACATTAATAATACTTCGCAAATTCGTAGTTTATAAGTATCAACTAATAGAAGATATCTTTTTTATCATTTAGCCACACAGATTTTTTAACTTTAGCATCTACGACGGAAGAGTTTTTTACAATTATTTGTGTCCGCAATTTTTTTTTCATCCGATGTATTCTCTGAATGAGAAACGAAACAGTTCAAAATAAGAAAATCACAACTCTAATACCCTGACATACGAAATATCTTCCACCAAACCCTAAAAAGCCGTCGGCAGTACAGACCCCGTGTCGTTTCAAGAATTAACACCCTTAACACTTGAAATTTCAAGAGGGTACCGTGCAGGGTCGGAGGGACCGGCCTGTAGCGTGTTAGTGTTATTCTGTTATTGTCGCTTGCCACTTTTTGCCCTTTTTGTGTTGAGGGTTAATTTGAGTTTCTGTTTTGGGGGAATCTTTCTTTGATTGCGCGTTTTAGGGCTTAACTGCGCTTACTTTTTAATTTCTTTCTGTGCTTTTGTTTTTGATGACTCAAATTTTATTGTTACTTTTTGTTTTAAAAAAATTGAAGGTGTTAAACGGACGACAATATGTCAAAGCTAAACAGAACTCTTTTTTTATATTCATGCTATTTTAAACAAAGATGTAGTTAGTTTCAAACCAGTAAAACCCATAGATTACACTACAGCTCACACTAAGTAGGTATGCCCGTATTCACAAACGATGCTAGCTTAAGTGAAGCAGCAAATCAAACGCAAAGCGTTGAATAGAGCTCTGTGATTGGTTCGTATGTCTAGTATCCCTGTGCGTCCACGCGCCCTGTGAGACCTCATAGTAATGTTTGTCAATACGGGCGTTAGAGTCTTCGTAGACTACAGATTTTTTTGTCGGCCGATAGTTTAGTCGGGCTGTTAATTAATCAGTAGGAACATGAAAGTGCGCAAATTACACCGATTTATTATTGGCCGATTCCTCATACAAATTATAATTAAGATGCCCATCAAACTATCCGAAAAAAGTCCTCAGTCTGCATTGGCTCTTATTTTTTCTCAAAAATTCCATCAATACCCATTCGCAATGAGAAGAAGACTCAAATAGTCTGTCTCTCTCTACCATTAGGGTGGATTACCGTTTTTTAGTCCGCTATGAAGAGTCAAAGGACTCTGACGAAAAAAAGCGTCTCTCATCAGTGGGGTGCAATTGAAAATTAATTTTTCATCCGCATTTTGGTCCGCTTTGTAAATTCCGATACGTGGTACAGTCTACGAGCACGTCTCTACATTTCGTTGCAAATTCGCACTTATTCTGAAGTACTGAACATTATAAGGTGTTACTGCTTATCTTGAAGAGCTGTACGTTCGATGATAGAGGCAAGGAGAACCGACTCTACGTAATTTGAATGAAAAAAACGACTTGTAAGTAACGATCTTAGCGGAAAATTGGGTAGTTTTTTCTTTTTTCTTTTGTCTATGACTTTTTCAATAATAATGAGTTTTAAGTATTTATTCGTTCGTTCTTTCGTTCGTTTCAGCCGAAAGACGTCCACAGCTGGACAAAGTCCTCCCCCAAGTATTTATTATTATAAGTAAGTGTTTTTTTCTACTTTCAATACAAGAAACACCTACAAAAGGTTTTATTAGTATTTTTTTAGTAATAAAATATTGTGTAATTAATATCATTTCGGTAAAGTGTGGTGGAATTCATTTCAAGAAATTATTATTCAGTGACTTCATTACATTAAAAGCATTGAAATTGTTAGAATTTTAAGAATTCAAAAATATCAAACACAACCTTTCTATATTGGCATAATAATATATTGGTGCGGCTAGATTAGTAGAACAATGAATAAGATTTAACTTTTTTGATTATTATAAAGTTATTTAATTTTTAGCTTTAAGAGTCGCTTCTCAAACTTATTTGAAAATTATAAATAATAGTTATTTTTCAAGTTACTTATAATTTTCAAATTTGATTATTATGCCAAGAAAAAGGTTCATATCAATCAATTTATTAAAAAGCGCAAAATATTGTAAACGCTGAAACAGTTGTTTTTGCATGAATACTAGAAAATTATTGTAAAACTGGAAATTATACTTTTTTTGTGATACTTTAGTGGAATAGAGAGCAAAAGCAAATCTCAAAATCTCATAAATAAGGAGCATGAAACAGATTAAAAAAAAAACATATTTAGAAAGTTACCAACAAAGTTACTAGAACATTGAGAATATTTTTTCTGAGGAAAACCGATATGTATTTCATTACATTACATTTTAAATTTTAAATAGTCTTTTTAGTTAAACTCTTCAATTTTTCATTGGAAGAAAACTAAACCAGCAATATCATTGGTCTCATTAGGATATCAACTAGGATAGGTTTTGTTTACATCCAACTTTGACCAACAAAAAAAATATATTAAAAGCTTTACCTTAGAAAAACAAAGAAGGGTTCAGTTAGTTCATTTTTACGATAGATATTCTAATTTTGAATCCGTATTTTTCTCAATGTTTAAAAAACAAAAACACATCTACATCAATAACGGTCTCTTTTAAAAAAGAAAAACTACCGTTTATGAAAATACAGGCCGGTAATTTTATGAATAAAATGCGTTTTCAAAATTAATCAAAAAAAGAACTTACCTTTCGGCGTGACAACTCTGAAGGCGCTATTCGAGACGGGCCTCGGCGATCCTTCGCGCATCGCCGGCGAGCCGCTTCCACTACGCACCATAGAAAAGTCAAGCGGCATCGGCGGCATTGCACTGATTTCCATTTTCGAAAATTCAAAACCGCATAACGGAACACGAAAATTTGAATTTTGAATTCGGAACGGTCCGAATCGGAGCGTGCGACCGGCACGGGCGGCGAGTATGTATTAAGGCAGCCGTTCACTTTCCGAGCGGAGCCCGGCCGTTCGTGCCGTAAAGCCGAAAATCTCTCGAATCTCCATACTGATTTCGACCTTATCGCAAACGGCGTTATTCTGTGGGCGTGGTACGATAGGCCCCGCCTCGGCCGCCCGCCATGTGCCCGAGTGACAATCACTTTGTATAGGTAACACAATAATATGATCCGTGATGGATTTTATTGCGCTACCAATGCATTGTTCGTGAATAAATTTTTTGAAGACGTAGGTATTTTGCATTAAACATTTTCTCGCATTTTGTGAGGCTGCTTGTGTTCGGTTCTGAATATTTAGAAGGTTTGACTATTTGATAGATTGATTTGTAAAATTGAAAATTATTATCAAGTGACAAACTGAAATTCTACACCTAATTATTTGATGTAAATTGGTCCATTAGGGAAACTAAATATTTTATTAATACAAATTATTATTGTAACATAATTTAATATTTTGATAAATTTAAAATAGGTAATAGTTATGATTATTGCACACACAGTTCTATAATTAGTAAAACAATGCTGTTGAAAATAAGTACCTATTAAAATTGTTTATCCCTTTTTTAATATTTTTTTAAATCTTATCCTTGGAATAGCAACAATAATATCTATTAAAACTAAAAATATTATGGATTTTATTTAAAAATATTTATTGATAAAATGCAATAAGTTCCTTACACAATGTTTATAGTTTGTTTGGCTTAGAACTCAGGAAAAACTAAAAAAATATTTTACCATTAAAATGTTGTCCTGAACTGAATGAGAAATATCTCAGTTTAGCACAATTTGTGATACATATCAAACAAATCAGTTGATTGCGAACAAGTTTAGTGATAGCAGTTAATGTACCGCTAAGGTTGCAGTCGACTAAATATGTCAATATCGTTTATTAATTACTTTAAGATCGACTAAACGTTAACTTAGTGCTCATTTCGCTAACGTGATTTAGAATTACTAGAATCGTTTGTGACCGATACAATTTTTATTCTGAATAAATTACTGTTTATTGGAGATTTTATTGCATATCACACAAAACTCTCAAATAAAATTAAATACAATTTATTAAGGCATTTAAGCTTAGCAACATCTTCTTTAGACATCTTTTAGGGACTGGTTAATTAACAAATTCAGTGTTTAAATTTTAGATTAATTAGCTTTCAAATGTGTTAATAAAGGCTATGATTGTTACTTGTTATTATTAATACAAGCTTACATTAATCAAGGTGCAAATTAATAATAATGTCATAACGAAACAATCATTGTTAATTACAAAGTGTTAAAATAATAATTCTCAATATCAACGGAACATCATAAAGGAGCGACCCGACGGACGGATGATACAATTAACGGTGCCCGACGAATTGAGCCGGGCCGGTCACGTACCGACATTTAAAACAATGAACGGTTCAATTTTTCACCGGCGGCCCCCCGGACGCCGCTAATCCGGCCCTGCCATTACATAGCCGTATTCTAGAGCCGTAACTTATGACATAGCCGTTTTTATGGAATTTGAATAAATATTTTTTTGTAAGTAAAATATTCATTTTAACATTTTGTGTGTAGGTTGAGACTACTTAAATATTTTGAATTTTTTTATATTTTGTTTTTGATTTTATACAAAAAAAAAAGGAAATTGACAAAGTTATTAACAGATAACCTCCTGGATATTCAGGTGAAAAAATATTTCAAAATGTTAAGGGTTATTAATGGTACTGTAACATTTCCAGTTTTTTTTATGAAATAGGTATAACTAAAATTAATAAGTATTCAGGGTGTTTTGCTCTTCTAATAATTGAAATGAAAATCATAATAAATTGTTTTAATGCACCAAAAGTTACGAAAGTAAGTTAGTATAATATTTAATTAAAATAAGCATACAAAACGGCTCGTCAGAATACGGCCGCGGGCTTGCTTTGCGAAAACTAATTACACCGCGAGCTTCGCAATGATAAAGCAAAGCCGTCGTATGGGATATTTTTATTCGGGACAAAATGAAATTCCCCTGCTCACACCCACAGCCAAAAATCGACTCTACCTCCACCGCACAGAGCTCAAAACTCGATGAACACGTCCCAATTCCGGGTGCGCTGGAAAAATTTTACTAGGTACTCGACATAAAATAATCCAGGCATAATCTTGTCGGGGAAATCCCATTATTTTGATCCCCCCTCCCCCCCATTTTCGATCCCCGAAACAAAGAATCGGAAGAGTATCGGAATGCCTTTTGGTTACTCGGATTTAGTCGTAAAAGTCGGCAGGTCGGAATTTATTTAGCGTTAAGGAACGATTGTATACTGATTTATTATTACTTGAGTCGATATTCGAGGTTATTCTGTGATGATGAGAGGTTTTATTTGCTTTTCATCTCAATTTGAGAAGGAATGGAGACGTTGGAAAAGTCACAAAAAACATTTTGATTTAGTTTAAAAAAAAAAGGAGAAATACACGGAAATTATTTGTATCTATCTTTCTCCAACCAATCGGACTCACTTGAATTCTTATCAAAACGAAACTAGCTAGATAGGTAAATAGACTTTCCAAGTTATACCCATTTTCCATAAAGACACCGAGTTTCATTTTCACGACAAATACTCGTAAGTAGCTTAATCTTTTCAAATATTAAAATTCGATTTGAGTTTTAGAGGTTAAGGCGCAGATTTATGATAAAGGTAGGTACAATATTTACAGAAAAATTGATTTCGGAATTAGGTAAGCAAGTCCCGTTGACTAAAACTTAAGCATGTAGGTTTCACAAATGTTGGTTTACTTCACAAAAGTGTTTAGGTATAAACAAACTAAAATGTTAAACGAGCGATTAATCATGCTGAAAATAATTCAAGTACATACCTAAAACACGATTTTCCTATGGGGAAACTGTATTCCTTGCCTACTGATTTGAACAATAACAGTACAATCCTAAATATTTTAATATCCAACAATGAAAGGATATTCTAAATTATATTCATTTCTGCCGTTTTGCTAACAATATAAAATAATGAGGACCAATCTTTCGTACGTTTTAATGCGTTTTAAAATTCGTCAGATAGGCCTCGTTTACACATAAACGACTGATAAAAGCCACAGTATGGGAAAATAAGCCAGGAAAATATTCAAATAAATTCAAATTCAAATAGTTTATTCAGCACATAGGCCCCTCCAATAGGGCACTTATTCACGTCCCAAATATAGCTTCTTGCCCTACCACCACTTCGGGACAATATGGGCTGGAGCTGAGAAGAAGTGGCGGAAGAAACTCATGTCTCAATCCCTAATTTTTAAGTGACCCCTATGACAACAAAATTCCTGTTATTTGTTACCATAGGGGTCACTTATAAATTAGGCATTGATGGTGAAAACGGGCATAAGTCACCTTTGTCAGCCTCTTTTTCAATAAAATGCAGTAATTAATAATAATAGACAACATTATTTTGTTAAAAAAAATCTTGGCTTTGAAAGCTCGCATAAGAATGACTTATTATNGCTTTATTAAGCCTACAATTGACTGGTTATTGAATCAACGTTTTCCAAGTGGCAATTTTCCATCGTCAATGGGTAGCGGTTCTGGCGACAGATTGGTGCAATGATGTCATGGAGCACCTGATTTTGTACCCTTCAACGGCCAAGTCACACAACATTAAGTATAATAATAAAGAAATCGCAGTAAGGAACCATCATAGACTTGGCACGACTTTGTCTAGATTTCATTACTTTTTAGAGATAAACAAGCAGCTCCATCGAGACTTGGCTAGTTTTTTACAGAATGTTTTTGGTGGGATTTTTATTTTACAGATACTACAACTAGCACCTGCCCGCGGCTTTACCCGCGTGAATTGAAGTCTGATATAGAATGTCTATTAGTATTAACACATTGTGTTAATAGTCATAATGCGTTAATAACAAATTACATAATTGTTTTGTGTTAGAGAAATTAGAGAAACGATTGAGTCTTGATAAAAAAAATTCAGCCCTATGTACAAATTTTAATAATGTCTTTCCGGCAGTTTATACTTTTAGATTTAATCAGTTTAATTTTTTTAAGCTGATCTTTGATTTATTTCTCATTGCATTATCTTATCATATTTATTAATAAATAGTATCTATCTACCATAATTATTAATCTAAAACAGATTCAAAACGTTATATTTCTATGCTTATAGAAAGCTCTTGTATCCGTCTCAGTTCTTGCTTTAATCCTACCAACTGCATCGGGACAACAAATGAGCCAGTGCTGAGAAGAATTAACCGCCTCTGTGGTCTAGTGGTTAGACCACCTGCTTCAGACGCAGAGGTCCCGGGTTCGATTCCCAGTGGGGGCAGATTTTTCTGTTCGGTTTGGTTGGTGGTAGGGCTTGTTCTAAGTCCGCCTGGCTAGCTACCACCATCTTACTTAAGTCTGTCGCCATAACAACAATGTTAACAGCATTGTTGTGTTCCGACAGTTAGAGGTAAGATAGCCAGTTCCTCCGTGGTTGAGGATTCCGGGTGAAGCTCGCTTCCACCTTCGGCCTGATCGTCACTTACCATCAGGTGAGATACAGGCCAAGAGCTTCCTCGTTATGGATAAAAAAAAATTAAAAAAAAAAAAAAAGAAGCAGCGCCAGAAACTCGGTCTATTGACAATAGACAACGTCTTATACAAACATGTCTGTCTAGCTTCCTCATCATCATCATCATTTCAGCCATAGGACGTCCACTGCTGAACATAGGCCTCCCCTAGCTTCCTCGTTGTGGATAAAAAAATCTTGTTGTTCACTCGGTTGACTGGCTGATCTATCCGAGATGTGCCCAAGGGGCATGAGGTTATTTGGCCGGCGCTCGTAAACACAAAAGGGTTAATAAGCCGACAAATTTCAAGGGTGCTGAGGGTTTAGGCACGTGATGCTTTATCGCTGCGGTGCGGCGAGGCGTACCATATAACTATCATCAGGAATTAACACCTTTAAATATTTTTTATTCTCATTTAACGAATAAGATATAATGTACTATTTTAAGAATAGAAGCATGATTGTTAGAGAAATATTTGGGGAAGACCTTCCGGGTTCGATACCCAGTGAGGGCGAAATGTGCTGTTCAGTTTGATTACTGACTAGTAACACCATATCTAAGTAAGTCTGTCAAAAACAACAATTTAACAGTTTTGTTGTGTTTCAGCAATTTGATGTAATCTGATGTTTAATGTTCGTCTGTGGTTAAACACATTCCGCTCGATCATTTGCAATCAGATGATTTGAGATTAAAGTCAAAAGCTTTTTCGATATGGTTAAAAAAACCGACTAGTCTTTCTCAACAATTTGTATTATAATCTTCTAACTGGGAAAAAGCCTCTCAATACCGTACGTCCTATACCCCCACTTACATAGCCCCTCCATTTCAAAAACGGCAAGCCGGCTCGGCCAGTGTTTCGCACACCTTAATTATACGGAGTTAATTAATACAAAACATTAACTGTGGGGCCACGAGACGAGCGTTTCGCAAGAGTGAATAGGCATTCACTGGGCATAATGTACCACCACACCCTATACTGCATCTCACTTAATATCAAGTGTGATTGCAGTCAAATACCGGTACCTGCCTTGTACTGCAAAAAAACTCAGAAACAGCTTTTACCATCATTTTTTTAATGCGTAACAAGGCATCATCATCAAGTTTCCACTCCAGGAGCACGACTCTCTCTAATTTTCCAGCGGCAAAAAGGCAGGTATTTGACCGCAACCACATCTTGTGAATACCTGTCCTGTAAGTGCCCGACATACTCTCGCCTCGAAGAGGCCCGAATTATAGTGTCAAATATTTATTTGTCTTGATATTCGATATTCCTCAAAGTTCTACAACTTTTTATTTGAAATGACACTATCATTCCTTCGAAATGTCTTTAAAAAAGTTCGTTTATTAGACAGTCTTGTGCCATGTCTACTTAGGTATTGCCCTAATAATTTGATTACCATCAGTGAGTTTGGGCAGATCTCCCACTTGGTGGACTGACGGCCTATTGAAGGTTGCGGGAATCACCTGGATGTAGGACCAATCGTTATGGAAATCCTTGGCCTCCGCCTTTGTCCAGCAGTGGTTCTTTAGTTACAAAGAAGTTGCTTGTAATATATTCGCGAATTTCCTGGCCCCAATCCTACCCGTACAAGCAGGTAGTTGGCATCAAAAATCATTTGCTCTCTCAGTATTACGTCCTAACGTTTACTTTCCATTCAAAATTTTATTTCGCGCCGTTTGCGCAGCTCGCCTTTGAACCCAAAGACAACACCAATAAAAGAGCTTTCGAGTTCAGTAAGTACAGTCCGCCGCAGAAATTAGATGGCTTTTTAAATTATTTGCAAAACATCAGCGAAATTTAAACGTGTTTCACGCATAAATTAAGATTTTTCTGATAGGAAATGTAGCTCCCCGCAGGAATTAAATATAAAAAATACTTAAGGAATTGAATTATTTAAAATTCACCTTTTTGAATGAATTAATAACAAACAAACAAAGTTAAAAAACAAAGTCTTTATACTGAAAACTAATGCTGAATCGCTGAAAAGATGATAATGAAAGATTTATAGTAATACCTTTTTTAAACCGACTGTAGTTACTACAGATTACTTATTAACTCGACAGAACAATCGGTTTTCAGTATTCAAATGAGTCGATTTAAGTTTTTTTGGTTACAATTTCTGAAATTGCTTTTTCTCACCCTTTTGCTCTTTCAATCAATATTATAATATCAATTACAAGCTTAATGCAGTAATCAAATAAGAAGTAAAACACGTTTTTGCATTTCGCCCTTTCCCCGCAAAATTGCACTTTTATACTTTTTCCCAAACTCTCGTAAGAGCGTAAGAAAAAAACAACTTTTAACTAGAAGGGAGCGGTGCTAACCGGTTCCCTGCGGTATTTACCGGTTGGAATTAAAGTAAATACCCGAAACAATTTGCATGCAGATGTGACATTAGAAGATTAGGGTACCGTTTTATCTTTTTGCAGTCGGTTAGACGGTTGGCCGGCATTTAATTAGGCGTGCTCTGTAGCGGGTTAATTAGACATTTATTTTTGAGGCAGTTCCGTCGGGCTTCACAGTTTCACACACTGCAGTAAAGTGTGTTACTGTTATTACGCAATTATTTAAATAATGCGTATTGCAGGTACAGTCCGTTGCAGAAATATGGTTTTTGGGAACCTCTGGGACAAAGGACATGCATGACTGCTAATGGTTTTATCTCAGTTTTCCCGTGGATGGATGTCGTAAGATGTCTCTCTAACCTGTCTGGCCAGAATCGGGACATTAGGCCTACAAATAGATTATCTAAGCTACAAACCCACCATTTACCTCTGGAACATTAGATAGAGCCGTGCTCCTGCAGTACAGGCATAATGATCGATGATGATGATTTGTGTGGAAATTGTGGAATAGTCGATTTTTCTCGCTATGTGCATTGACCCTAGTAAAGTTGTTCATAATTAAAAAAGTATCCCTGCTAAAAATATTTATCTATCTACACTTATATGATAGTTTAATATCATTAAAAAGTAAGTTTTAATTGTTTCAATTTAATAGATTGCAAAACCACTGCACCGATTTGAAAAATATTTCATCATTAGAATCCTACGTTATGTTTGATGAAAATAGGCTATAGAACATTTTCAAAAGCGGTAAGAAGGTCACTAGGTGAGTTAACGGGACTATTTCCACCTCTCGTTCCCACCACTGCAACTCCTGTGTAGCCAGGATCTACAGCTTAACCGCCATAATAACCCAACCAATGAAGGTCAAGTTTGTCCCGGGGGAAAGTTAAACTGTCATTGGACCCGCAAATAAATTATCAGAAGAACATAGGAGGAGTTCGAAATTAAGGTTCGACTTCCCTCCACTGCAAAGCGGATGACAGGTGACAAACAAAGGTATGCACCACGGACAATAAATATCAATTAAGGGGGCCTATCTTAAGAGCAATTAACTACCTGCCAATATTTTTTTTTACAAAATCGCTTAAAAGCACGGAAAGGTGCTGGGTGAGCTAGTGCTTAATATAGAGTGTGGCTCCTGAATAGTAAAACATAACCCTAGTACTAATTTAATCCTACACCCTAGGATGTCACATGCTACCCATGATTAATAACGCCTAGGTCATCGACCATACCACTTCCTGTGGCTCACCCAGTTCATGTAAAGGATAGAATATCAGTGAGCTTTTAGACAGCAGCACATCGAGCGTAACACGTAAACCACAGAACCGAATTAGATGAAAATTGGTATACACCTAGTTTGACTCCTAGTAAACAACATGAGACAGTTTTTGTCCCGATTTTTCAGGGGACACGCGTGCTATAAAGACTTTCTGTGACAGACCAGTAATAAAAGCCAGTAAAAATGATTACTTCTGTTGTATTTTCATTCATTAAAACATGTTTACACCAGCCTATGAGACAACACGACGTCTAGTTGCGCGCGCACATGTGTTAACGACGTGCGACCGCGACAAACGACGCGCTCTTGACACGTCTACAGTGTTGAAATGAGTTAGAGCTGGCATTTTGTACAGACAACGGTGGCCGTGGCACTATATTTACCCACAACGAGGAAGCTCTTGACATGATCTCAATTTTATTGATGGAAGTGATGACCAGGCCGAAGGTGGAAGCGAGCTTTACCCGGAATCCTCAACCACGGAGGAACTGGCTATCTCACCTTTAACTGCCGGAACACAACAATGATGTTAACATGACACGTCTACAGTGTTGAAATGTATAGATCTATTTTATTATCCTTAAGTTCTTGACATACAATCTCTGATGGAAAATGATGATCAGGCAAGGCATCCACTGAATCTCTGTCAGGCTAAATCTACCACTTTTGACTGGAAAAATCACTTAAAAGTAATATTAACCAAGGGCATCGGTCAAAACTTTTGACTGATTTTTGCAGTCAACAGTGGTGTTGGCGACAGATCTGGTAACGTACTTTTACATATTTCCAATATGGTAGTTTTGTGTTACCTTGCTTTAGTTTACGTGATCTAGAATACAGTTTCTGTAGGTAACAAGTGGTTTTGACTGATAATGAGTAACACATATTACATATTTTTTGTTAAAACATTTTTTTGGGCAAATTATTTTAGAAATATACATTTTAATATCTGTCTATTCTGGCCGTTCTTAGTTCTGTGGTAAAGCTTATTTTATTAATATGATGAAACTATGAATGAACATTACGATAGCTTATTATAAACAGAAACCACATTTCTAACACACATTGTCCATTTTATTGATGAGAAATTAAGGAACAATCTTATTATATTTTTAACTGTAGTAACTAAATACTTAAAAGGTACTTAAAAAGTTTGTTACTTATTTATGACAAGCACGGTTAGTAGGTACCACAAACAAGTAACAGTAAAAATGTTTTTTTTAATGTTTTTTGTGAGATTTTTTTTTGTACACAATTTACCACAATATAGAAAACTACATGAAACAGTAATGATAAATGGAAATATATGGATGATTCTGACTCCTTACTCGACTCTACATAATAATATGCGTAAGGAACTCTCTGTCCACCTGTTTGTTACCTTTTCTCACTATAGCCAGCCGATTTTAATTTGTTATAGAGATAGTTTGACGCCCAGGGTAAAATACTTATAGAGCAGTTTATATTCCTTCTTGAAAGAGGAACTGTAAGACCGACATGTATACGCGGGCGAAGCCGCGGGCAAAAAGCTAGTCAATTATACAATAAAAAATACATTTAATACATTGTAATAAAAGTTATCTAACCAACGGTTTCGCAGTAACAAATCATCTCGCGGATGGTTCATAACAAACAGAATACAAAAACGACTACCGGATACGAGCGAAGCTACATGTGCGGAGACATGTTGTCTCATGATTTTGTTCATTAGCACTCTCGATCTGGGGACAGTAATTACAGTTTTATACGGTCACATTTTAATGCCGAACTTTAACTGTTATTGCGAGTTTTTGACCGATTTCAGCACTTTTTAAGGTTTTAAATCTAAACGTATAATTCAAAGGTGACTGACTGACTGACATAGTGATCTATCAACGCACAGCCCAAACCACTAGACGGATCGGGCTGAAATTTGTCATGCAGGTAGATGTTATGACGTAGGCATCCGAAGGATTTTACGAAACTCCACCCCTAAGGGAGTAAAACGGGATCCACGCGTACGAAGTCACGGGCGGCCGCTAGAAAGCTATATGTTTTTTTTAATTATTTGTAATAATTATAATCTTTTAGAAGCTATCAAAATTAAAAACTCAAAACTCATTTTATTTTTGCAAGTAAGTAGGCTTTTAATATGTCTCAGAATTAACCCTACCACTGCTTCGGGACAATAAATTGGCCACTGATGAGAAGTCAGTTACTATGCACACAAGTATGACACTTGACGTCGAAGATTTATACAAATCTACTACATTTAAGTCCAAATACTTATATTATACATCATCACACGCTTGATTATGAATATAAATAAAGCTGCACTATTATAGTCTTGCAAAAAGTCTTGGAAAAGAGACTGAAATACGTACTCGCTTCTTCTTTTCAGCACTGGCCTAATTGTCCCTAAACAGTGGGCCCTACCGCCCTTATATAATAGCCCACTTTTTGTAAAAAAAATCTTTGAAACCAAGAACTTTCCAAAAAAATCCGACGCCAAAACTTAGACCATAGAAAAGAAAGACCCAGGCTTTCTAGTGCTTTGTGAATCTCCAGTGACCCTTACTATAACGGAACCCTCGACACCCTTAACACCCAGACAGCCGCAAATCATCGTAACAGAAATAACTCGCCGGAAACAAATGATTGCGTGCGCACATGTTGCCGCATTGTCTCATGGGCTGAAATGATTTCATTCATTACCAAGCTTAATTAGCTAGCGTCGGATATTTGCGCTGTATACTCAGTTAGCTCCACAAAAAGTTAGGCTGAGTTGTACTACCTTATTTTAAATTATAAATAACTTGAAAAAATCGAACTGCATAAGGCGGAAATTGAACCCACGACCTTCCGCTTGCCGGGCGACTGCTCTTCCAACTGAGCTACTTAGACACTAAAACTACTTGAGATGCAACTCTTAATGCTAAAAATTAAATATTATTTTTGTTAGATTGTAAACACAAACTAAACGCAAAAGTGTTTGACAGTGACGTTTGTTAGTGACAATTCAACTTCCTGTTTGTCTCTTCCGCTCTCGATGGTTGTTGCGCTGTGTAACCTGTGTTATAATTACCGAAATAAATCTCTGATAATACTAAATAAATCTAGTTTATTTTGGCCAAACCCATCAGGTTATGGGCCCAGCACGCTTCCACNTTGATTTGTTGATACAATGTTTGTGATAAGTAGTAGGTACATGTAAGCCTAAGTTAACATTGTTTAATGTTTTTAATTTGTGTTTAAGGGCCAGTGTTAGATTGTAAACACAAACTAAACGCAAAAGTGTTTGACAGTGACGTTTGTTAGTGACAATTCAACTTCCTGTTTGTCTCTTCCGCTCTCGATGGTTGTTGCGCTGTGTAACCTGTGTTATAATTACCGAAATAAATCTCTGATAATACTAAATAAATCTAGTTTATTTTGGCCAAACCCATCAATTTTAACCATAACTATGACCATAACCTGCGTTTGCATAGAGCCAGCCTAAGCTGCACCATCTTACTTTGACTTTCACAAACGTCAAAAATCTGTCAATAGTGCTTGCACCTTAGGCTGAGTTGCACCACCTGACTATAACCATAACCGGTGTTATTTGTATGGAGTTTGACAGACTTTTGACGTTTGTTCAAGTGTACAACTCAGCCTTAGACTTCTGTCGACTGACCCCGCTTACAACGGTTGGACAAAATCACTGGTCTAGTAGGTTGATTAAAAAGGATTTCACGCTTACGATATGCTCGTATCTGGCCCCAGAATGGTCTGGTGCCCCGAGGATGTTGGGCTACTGATTCGAAGATGATAGTTGTAGTAATCATTCACGATGAGCTATGATACTATGCTAATCATCATCATAATTTCAGCCACCGGACGTCCACTGCTGAACATAGGCCTCCCCCAATGACTTCCATATCGCACGGTTGGTAGCGGTTTGCTAATAATAAACATCAATCCCATATATGAAACGGCATAACAGATAGTTTGGGACCAAGGGAAAAAGTTTGGATAGCTTTTTGTATGTACCAAATATTTATAGGTAAAAAGCTTCATATTTCCAGACTTGGAATGCACGTCGTTTCTCTAACCAAGTGTCGCAGAATTTCCAAAACAAACTTTTTCTCATTTGGCCCTGTTCAAAAACAAGGTTGGATTACCGCGCGAGTTACAAAGCGTTCAGCAGCGGATTATGGCCATAAACAGAGTGTTTTGACATAAATGACAGTTTATTGTGCAAGGAACGCCGAGTTTTTGTGCGCCAAGAGACGCGTCTCGGAAAGATATTATTACGTACCTCTGTGTCTAAAATGCGGTGTGTGCGGGCAAAAGAAATTTGCAATGGCATACAGGGTATCCTAAAGTGGGTGAATCAAACTGGATTGGGAGGAGCTTGACCTCCAACCTACCCCTAAAAGTATGAAATATTTTATTTTGCAATTTAAAATTGAATAATATACCCCAGTCAAGTCTGGATGTAGCATGTAAATTCCCAGTGAAAAAATTATCCATGATCTAAAAAAAACAAGAATCTATCCCTTATCGTCACGAGTATTATGTTTGTCTCGAAAAGTCCAAAAGATATGGAGACATGTAAAGTGTAAATTTTTGTTTTTGATTTTCATAAGTGCCAAAATGCTGGTAATACTTTTTATTTGATTTTGTTTGATTTGATATTTTAAAGGCAATGACCATAATAAAAATCATCATCAAATAGGTACATCATCCATACACCGACTCTACATCAAACACCGTTCCCTCAAACTCAAAAATCATACACAAAAATCGTGCCGATTCACCCGCAGATCAAAGGGCCATAACAAAGAACCCTAAAAACATAATGAGACACCAAGTGCTCCCGTTCGCATGGTTCCGTAGAACCGTAGCAATTTTGGGATCTCATAAATATGTATGAGGCGGTCTTCTTTTCCTTGCTTATCAATTATGGGGTCGTTTAGCGACACGCAGCGGTAGGGTTAAGGACTCACGGTATTTGTAGTTTGTGCGAGTTAATTTTCAATCGAGTAAGCTGCTGATCTTTTGAATAGTATGTGCATTATTTTCTTTTATGTATAAATATTGGCAAGATTGTCATTGTTTACTTAGTATTTCAAGGGATATGATTCATATTCAATACAATATGTATAAGCTCAGTAGTAGGTAGATGAGTAGATAAGTAACTGTGTAAATATTTCTATAACTTACTTTTCTTTTATTTTCAATTTTCCCTAATGTAACGTAAAGTGGAGCACTATTAAGTATATTAAATCCCTTATTTATGTTTACATAAAATTACTTACTTTTAGAATATTTTATGTTTTTTTTTAAGTTATTTATTACTAGCTTTCCGCCCGCGGCTTCGCCCGCGTGGAATTTTGTCTGTCACAGAAAAACTTTATCGCGCGCGTCCCTGTTTCAAAAACCGGGATAAAAACTATCCTATGTTCTTTCCCGGGACTCAAACTATCTCTATGCCAAATTTCATCAAAATCGGTTGCGAGGTTTAAGCGGGAAAGCGAAACAGACAGACAGACAGACAGACAGACAGACAGACAGACAGACAGACAGACAGACAGACAGACAGAGTTACTTTCGCATTTATAATATTAGTTGGGATTTAATTATGTGAGTTGAAATTCAGGCGGACATGATGCACTTATTTTCGAAAAAAAAATGAGAGCTTAATGTAGTTTTTTTTTATTAAGTATAATAATTATGTATAATAATGTTACCTTACTTTTTCGCTTATGTGTTATCGGCAATAGCAATCTTTTATAGCACAATTTAGATTGACAAGGACAAACTAAAAGCAACAGTGGTTCAAACTAATCTCTTACAATTCACGTAACAAAGCCACCCGTGGGGTATCTAATACCTACTAATTTCCATTATTATTCAACTAAACCCTAAAACAGTCAGGCGACATCTCGCTAACCCTTGATAGCCGGAGGCGCAAAAGACCCCGTTTAAAAGGGGGAGTTTATTGCAAAAAATACTCACAATTTCACGGGCCCAGTCCCCGTGTCCCCGAGGTAGTTTCGATGCGGACTCGATTATGTTTAGGGTTAAACGTCATTGATATTGCCGATCGCTGCCACCAGAGGGCAATTCTTTTTTCTTAATTTGTATGGGCCACAATTTGTTCTGTCCGCATTTAGGGTTAGATACCATCTTTATTGATTGTCATTTAATTGAATTTGTATCGGAAACGAGTTTTTAATTCGGTTTAAACATCTGTCAGAATCTGGTATGTTTATTGGATATGAGAGCTAGAAATAGTATCAGTGGAGGTTGATATTAAATAAAAAATCAACAAAACTTATTGATCAGACACATTTTTATCGCTCTATCATAAAATTAACTACTTATGCTTCAACTAAAACAAATAAAACTCATTTATTTATGCAAGTAGGCTTTTAAAAATCACTTTTACAAGTCCCAGTATTAACCCTACCACTGCTTCAGGACAATAAATAGGTCAGCTGAGAAGAAGCAGCGCAACTCTCCATATTTAACCAACTTTAGTGCAAACCCACGAGAAAAACGCAAACGCAACCCTTCGCCAGAAGAAACTTCCACCTTTCACCCATATCCATACCCGATCCTAATCAAAACGACCATAAACAATAACAAAAAGTATCCAATAAAAACGTCTGTGAAAAAATCCACAGCCCGCATTCCTAAAAGAGCAATCTTTAACTAAAATCGTAAACGGAATCAGTCCGTTTTAGCAATTTACGGGAGTTGGTAGGGTCTTTTTTACCAATTGTCCGTCGACAGCAGATCATAGTGGATAAGCTAGCGCCCGCATGTGCGCTCACGCAACTCGCCCAAAGAGTATTCTGGTTTAGTCGCAGATACGCCACATGAGATATCTGAGATAATTCACAAACACACAAGACTTGTGTACTTGGGAAGGTGTAAATTAGGTAGCATAGCAAACATTTAAAGAGGCTTAAAACAATTAGAAATCATTTTTATCTTCTCAAGGTACTTATTGGGTTTCGTATTATGAAATAAAAAGGAGTGAAAATATTGTACACCCGCGATATCAATAGACTGATAATTAAAAGAAAGCAGGTTAAAATTTGTCCTTTCAAATAATGATTTCGTTAAACTGTCGATTTTACTAATTTAATTAAATAGAAACTACATGAACTTTACTGTAATGGAATCTACTGTATTGTGGAAACAAAAATATCTACATTGGTTAGAATAGAATAGAATAGAATAGAATAGAATGTATTTATTGCTTTTTCTGTGTACAGTTTGCAGTTGTTAAGGCATAAAATTCGTTACAACAGATTGCTCATATTGAGCATGCAATATTAAATTGTACAGACGATGCCACATCGAGACAAAACTTATTTCGACTTACTGTTAGGACATTGTGTAGTAGGTTACTGAATGAACTTTGTTGCTATTTCTGATGAACCAAATAAACCATATCTTTTACTCCTTCTAATGCCTAATAATAATGTGGTTATTGCGATAATATGTCATACGTGTCTGATATCCCAGAGGTATTATGTAATGTGGTATGAAATTTCTTAGGCAGAAACTCTTACAGTGGTCTATCTGCGTTCATAGTCTATGACGGCGCAGGATGCGGTGATCAGTGGTTCGTAATTAATAAATCGTTAATGGCGCGCGGATCACGATTGTTTTTATGGTGGTACTGGTGTCTTGCCCACGATTGGCGTTGAGCGATGACACATCGTTGTAACGGATGCTCTGACTTCTTTGTGGGGGATTACATGTTTGAGCTTCATTCTATCATTGAAGTTCAAAAGTTTAAAGAATAACAGCAATTTATAAATAATAATTACTTACCTACTGACTAACTAACCCCTCGTGGTTAGTTAAATATGCTTGTGAGGGTCACCACAATAGTCGAGCGGCGACGGGGATCGAATGCGCGTTCCTCGGATCACGAGTCGGCCAGTCTGATACCTTCAACGTTGGACTATCGTCGCTTATTAGTACTTAATGGTTACAGTTTTATAATGAGGTCAAAATTTTATTGTAATCAGTGGAGAAATAACTCGTTTTCCATATTTTCGAATTATTCCAAACTTAATCCTATCGCCTAACTCTACATAGAGTATATCAATTGGTCAATACGGGGCAATGAGCATTTACTATGAGTATTTTTCTTCAAGTGTGTAACAATAGAGGTCAAAACATAAGAACACCAACCGCTATACAGCCGCTATCTACAAAACATTTATCCAAAAATTTTTTGTCGGCTTTGGGAGAAATTTTTGTAAAGATTACTGATTACCAAAATTAAGAAAAGACGCGCTAAATTGCCGTCCTAGTGGCAAATAACTCATAAACAAACTCGTAAAAAAACTGATTATGTCGTCTTGTTATTAAGCAATCTGAAGTTTTAATTAGTTTATAATTAAAAGTGTAATCGGTTAAGTGATAATAATGACATGCGGGTCGGTTGTTTGGAACGTTTGTTTTTGGTTTAAGGAACGATCACCCTTTGCCGTTAATATAGGCACATCAGAAAAGGTATACATTTTTTTGGGAAATTGCTTGACTAAGGAATAATTAATATGACTAAGGTCAATAATTTTGTTTCAAACTGTGTCAAAATTAAATGGTTTGCGTTAACTCTATTTTGCGCTCTTGTCTAGTAATTGATTGCATTATTTATTTATTTGGGAAACAAGTAGGTATTAAGATTAACGTAAGTAATTATCAATTAAACTATGCCAAATAAAGAATAGAAGCAAAAAAATCGCAACTTTACTAAGGCCCGGTTTTTTGATTCGTAGTTAAAATAACCAATAGTCAAATTTTGCTACTAATGGTTTAATATTAACAAAATGTTAACTAACAGTTAAAAAATGTACTAAAAGTCAAGCTAACCATTGTTTGAAAAACATTTTTTTCTGATATTTAACCACTTGTCATTTGACATCTGTCAAATTTGACCATTGGGTAATTTAACTACGAATCAAAAAACCGGGCCTAAGTTGTCCTGACGTTCTTTCAACATGTCATTATTTTGTTCTGTCTCTTTTTAGTCAAGAGGAGCATTAGGCCTATATAATATACCACGCTGACCTGACGGGTTGGGCAGGCTTGATGTTCGCACATTTGTCCCTTAAGATCTACGATTGCATCACCTTAGCTTTAACCACAAATATGACTTTAACGGGTGTTTTTGTATGGACTTTGGCAGAGTTTATTAAATTATGTATGAAAACTAATTTAGAACTTACCTCAACTGCAAATGGCTTGAAGAAGATGACAGTAGCTGGAGAAGAATGCAGGCGATCGTGCTTTGTTTTAACTTCACCTCCAGCACTGGACTGCCATGAGCTGAAATGATGAAGAAAATTTTAAATAGATAGCTTCAAATCCATATATTTTATACCTAATTACCATTGATATTTCTAATTAACATAAATTAGACACGGATCTCAACACGATATTTTATGTAGTAGTTTCAGAGTTTGACGTCTTGGCTTGAAAAATATCGCGTTAAGACCAGTGTTTCTACTTTGCAATACAAATCTATAGTCTGTTATGCTCATCTTTACCTAAGGTTAATGAATTCCTTTATTGAATTCACAATAGTATTTAAGTTCTACTTATATTTCTTAGGTAAAAGTACCTACCTACTTACTATTAAGTACTAGCGTTTTATATCTTCCCTTATATTTAAGAGGATAGATTTATTTGTTTGTTTGTTTTTAATAGGCTCCGAAACTACTGGACCGAAATGAAACATTCTTTCATATTTAGAATCCTGCATTATTTCTGACGTACAAGAGGGTACAAAGTTCGCCGGATCATCATATCATAACACGGAAGGAGCCATATCCTCAATAGATCCAAACACATCGAGTTGACTCAACTTGCTCTGATCAACTAATTACAAGTTATTCTCACTGATTAAAGCACAGCTTGGCTCTAATGAGTGACTCACAAGACTATCGGTGGACGGACGATTTACACGAGGAGAGCTGAATCAAAGTCGAATAATTTGTAATATCTTTACTTTTATGGTGCATTTTCTATAAATTATCACTGCTACGGGATTTTGCAACAAAACTCTTATATAAATGTAAACAGATATTTTAAATTTACCCTCCCGACGTTTCAACTCGATTGCATTGAGAGTCATGGTCGCGGGCAGACTGGAAGTCGAATTTTACCTATGACAGGTTGTCTTTCTTTAAATCACAACGGTTAACTTATGTTAACCGCCTCTGTTGTCTAATGGCTGTTATCTAATAATTTTGAAAAGCGATTTTTAATTATTTTTAATAACTTGAAAAAATCTAATATCTTAGGGTGAGATTAACTTTGAAATGCACCACTCTTAACGCTAAAAGTCTAAGGCTGGGTTGCACCACCCAACTTTGACAATAAATTTGACGATAACCAGTGCTTTTTGTATGGATTTTGACAGCTTTTTGACGTTTGTCAAAGTTAAAGTAAGATGGTGCAACCCAGCCTAAGAATTAAGCAGCGTGCGTCAATTTACGCAGATAAATAATTATTGATTTTTCCGATCTAGCTTCTCACTGTGACATTAGATTGTACAACGCGCAATCCTCATCACGCATTGGTTCCCGCTGAAATCCAGCTTCCCGACATGACGTTTGTGTTATGTCGCGATTTTTGCTGAGGCGCCTGTTCAGAATATTTTTAAGATAATAATCATGTCTACTCTTGTTTTATCCGCCACATTTTTGGTAATTTATTATTGTGCATCGACTCGTCGAGTGTAAATCCCTCACGACGGGTAAAACTCGTTCTCACACTGAGCTATCATCTTTCTCAATCAACGCAACATCGGGGTGCACGATTTTTATTGTTTTCCTACCAATTGCCACTACTTTTTTAATTCCACAAAAAACATTACCCCTTAATTAATTTTACAACCGCTTTATTAAACTTTACTGTCAACTATAAAACAAAATGGCGGTAGTTGGTCGTAACACTAATTCGGTTTATTTTACATTTATTGTTGGATTTTATTGCGAATATATTGTGGTTTGTAGTTTTATATGAGGTAAATCATTGAAGGAAAGGACGTGAGTTAGGTTTTGATGAAATTTATATGTTTTTGTAAGGAGATTGTTAAAAAGTGACTAGTCCAAATACTTATTTGGTTACACCAAAGTTACATTACCTATTTAGTAAACACCTAAGCGTTTTAAATGCACTTTTACACATAGAGTATGAATTGGTTGACATAATATTAATATGATTTTTGCCTCACTTTAGACTTAGTGCTTTTATGAATCGAAGACTATACATCTAGGCGTTATTAATCTAATTTACTAAAACTTGGCTTTTTATTTTTAATGTAAATGGAACCCACAAAAAATGTTTCGTATTGCACTTCACTTCTTTTATTTCGTCGTATTTTCGAATTCCCATTAGAGAAACTAATGAACCCTCGACTGGCGAGCTGACAACTGACAGTTAATTGCTCTTTTTGGGCGGTAATATTACTTTTGTTTTTTACTTTTTCCAAACTACATTGGTTTTATGCTAAATAGTGACAGATAACTTCTGCCTCTTTAGTCAGGAAAGGAATATTTTGGTGGACCGTTTTTGTTTGGAATAAAGTTTGTACACTGTGCTGACGAGTACCAGAAAACGCAGCGTAGGACGTCCACCTACAAGGTGGACCGACGACATCGTAAAGGTAGCAGGGAAGCGCTGGACGCAGGCCGCTACCAATCGATCAACGTGGAAAGCATTAGGGGAGGCCTATGTTCAGCAGTGGACGTCCTATGGCTGAAATGATGATGATGATGACTGTGCTGACTGTACCACTTTAGTCCTACTAATATGATAGACTACTTCCTATCCTACAATTGCGCTAATATGGTAAGTTATGTGAAAGTTTATAATTGTGGATGGATGTTTTTACTTTAATCGCAAATCGACAAAATATTGTTGAAACTTTACAGTAATTAAGCAAAAAAAATTTACATAGAACTCTTGAAGTCGGTTAATTAAATGAGTCGTCATTTCTGTGACAGACTGAAGTTTTACGCGGGCGAAGCTGCGGGTAAAAACTAGTCTTAATAAACTTGAAATTCAGCTCTAAATACAAAAACTTATTATTAGACCATCATCGAAGTACAAAAACCATAACCAAATCCAATATGTAAAACAAACAAAGATGACTTTAACAAAATGCAAATCAGAGCAGATAAACGAATAATAAAGTTAATTAATTAGTTAACAGAAATATCAGGACAGCTCACTCGTTATTTAAATTTAATCCAAATTAACGTCACGTTATCTCCAGCCCGCCCTTTGCGTGTCAAAACACGGATTTCCCATATTTAAAACATTATTACCGTAAAATCCGAAGAATTCTGTACTAAGGGTGAGCCACAATGCCCTATTTTTTAACAGCTAAGCTTACCTTTCACTTTACAGTAGTAAGTTCTTGCAATTATTTCAAGCCATAACTGCGTTCGTTGCAACCAAATGACGTCACACTGGACAAAGGTACTTCTATTTTGTGACTAAGGCTTCCCTCAGGGACTTCCACATCGACCAGTCCTGCGTGCCCGTATTATCCAGGTGCTTCCCGAGACCTTCACTAGACCGTCGGTTCACCTTATGGGAGGCATGCCTATACTATCCGTTCGCGAAAAGTTTGCCGCTGGCGATATGACGTCACTCGAAGAGAAGTGTCTATAACTAGAGTAAACTATATTGAAATACGAGTAACTAATCACATGCCAAAAGTCGTAGAAATTGCGAGTCATCGACATTATTCTTTGAAACAAGCCGCCGACACCAAGCCGGGCTGTCGGCGGGCTTCGCTACACACCAATCAAGTTCTGAAATACTGTAACAAAATAATGAAAAACAAATTTTTTATTTCATATTTATTAAAAATAACAAGCTAGAGGGTGATTTTGATGATCAAAATGGTTTTAAAAATTAAATAGTGTACACATTCAATTGAGTTCAGTTAAAGCAAATCGACCCAAATGAGTAAGCATTTGAGTGGCGGTAGTGTTGCATCAACGAGGACAAACAGTGGCTGGACAAACAAGGGTGAAAATGCCCTTGTTTTTAGGGTTCCGTGGTCATTTGTTTGATAATTAAACCTATAGTTAACAATGTACTGCACTGCACCAAATATTAAAAACTAGCTTTCCGCCCGCGGCTTCGCCCGCGTGGAATTTTGTCTGTCACAGAAAAACTTTATCGCGCGCGTCCCTGTTTCAAAAACCGGGATAAAAACTATCCTATGTTCTTTCCCGGGACTCAAACTATCTCTATGCCAAATTTCATCATAATCGGTTGCGAGGTTTAAGCGGGAAAGCGTAACAGACAGACAGACAGACAGACAGACAGACAGACAGACAGACAGACAGAGTTACTTTCGCCTTTATAATATTAGTTGGGAAGTTGGGACTAGTTGGGATTTAAAGAAATCATGACTTGTCTTGTATGTGATATTAAAATACCTTAAGCCTATGCTCTAGGACTAGGTCTACGATCAGTAGTATTAAAATCGGAAAATCTAGAAATACTTTCAGCGTTTCTTTGTATGGAATCAGCCGCACGTGACGTCATGATAAGATTTCAAAAAGGTACGAGTGTGATACAAATAACTGAAGTATTTTCAGAGATTTCAGACTGAAAAAAATGGATAATGTTAAGGGTAAAGTTTGATATTTTTTTATATTCAGGACTGTATGAATTTTAGCCATTCGTTTGCTTATGATTAAAAAAGTATTAGTTAAAAATTAGATGAAATAACTAGGCCCATAATATTTTGATAAAATATCGCGTATACAGAACCAACAGTTCAAAAGTGGG
Source organism: Ostrinia furnacalis (assembly GCF_004193835.3). Lineage (NCBI taxonomy): Eukaryota > Metazoa > Arthropoda > Insecta > Lepidoptera > Crambidae > Ostrinia > Ostrinia furnacalis. Next base: position 644,627 of record NW_021130774.1, on the reverse strand, counting down.
TTGATCTTGACCGGACTTTTTATTACAATGTTTTGATATATTGCCGGTAATAACAGCGTATGCCGTTTTACAGTTCGAAATCGCGCCCAAATGTGTTTGCTGTAGTTAGAAAATTACCGTATAAGCATTCACTGGGTTATAAATGATACGAGTGGTTCTCGATGTAGAGTCGATTTTTAATTTTTATATTTACTTATCTATATAAAAGCGAAAGGTCACTGACTGAGTCATTCATCACGAAATCTCAGAAACTATAACACCTACTTTGAACGGCAGGTATGTAGGTTCCTTATAGGGACCGCTAAGAACGGATTTTAAGAAACTTTGGCGGAGTTGCGGGGGTAAAACGGGGTCCATGTGTACGAAGGCGCGGGCAGTCGCTAGTTTTCTGTAATAAAATTAAAAATACAGGGTGTTTGGCGGATTTTTTTTAATCGAAATCTAAGTTGATTTTTTATCGTGGTTTGTACTTTTGTTAAACTTCGGCGGCGGTAACTAGCTATCATTATCATTATCTGGATCTAAAATTTATTTTATTTGACTAAAGACATTCAATATTAATATCAAATAAAGAATCGGTTGAAAACACGCGACAAAAAAAATTGAAGCAGTTTTAGGTGAAAGGACAATGGGCAAAATGGTACCCGGCTCCAATAGATATGTGTCTAGTATCGTTTGAAAGGTCTTACCAAGATGAACAACTGTTACTATGACCACCAGCCTCAGATCTGGTTGTGTACGAAGATATACATACTTTTTTGCAGAATGGTACCCGGCTCCAATAGTTATGTTTGTAGTGTCATTTGAAAGGTCTTACCAAGACGAACAACATTTACTATGGCCACCAGCCTCAGATCTGGTTACGTTCGAAGATAAAGATACTTATTGTGTAACCTAAGTATCATACAGTATGAAGGGGGACGCGCTCGCGGCAGGGCATCGACGAGATGGTCGGACGCGGTGAGGAAGACGGTGGGCGGGAGATTGCATCGTGCGGTCCACACAGCTTATGACCGCAGTCTGTGGAGGAACACTATCTGTGGTCGCGATCCTCATCAGTGAGGGACCGAGGAAGAAGAAGAAGAAGTATCATACGTGTCCATCGTATGGTACTTAGGTTATGCGAGGCAGGAAGGGTTTACTGCTCCAGCATCCTTCCTTAACTCTATAATTATTGATGGGGATAATTGTGAAATAAATATTTTTATTTAAAGAAGTACTACCCCCTTATTAATAAAAAGTTACACCTAGGAAGAACCTTGGATTAAAATGACATTTCCATACCAAATGACAATTTAAGCCAGAGTTCAACTAGGGTGTAACTTTTATTAATAAAGGGGTTAAAGTTTTATTACTTCTTAAGGGTTTTATTATGGGTTGCTAAAGCGAATAAACCCACAAGACCCAATAAGTCCACCCACAAGATGGACCGACGACCTCATAAAGGTAGCGGGAAGGCGCTGGATGCAGGCCGCCACCAACCGGCCATTGTGGAAATCATTGGGGGAGGCCTATGTTCAACTGGACGTCCTATGGCTAAAATGATCATGATGATGATGAAAGCGAATAAAGGGCTAATAGCTTGGGTAGTTCATCGTAGGTATAATCCTTTCCTTCTCAATGCTTCTTTTAGTTATATTATTAGATTGTAGTCATAATACATACTCGTATACATGGATGATTGTGTTATACTTTCATTATAATACTTAGTGGAATTACTGCTTTCAAAACGTGAATTAGAACTGGCCCCATAGCAGACATTTTCCTACATCTAAAGGCCTTTTAAAATATATTGGTTATGGCTATTGGAGCGGGTACCACTTTCCATACATTTGTGCCCATCATCCTTTGGGAAAAAAATAAATCAAAACAAAAATATCATATATAAAAAAGTACCTAGCTTACGTAGGGTCAAATGGGCGAACTTGTATTCTTAAAATGACCTTACAGACACCCACGAAGTTTGTCTAACCTTCCCCCAAACACCCTGTATAATGATCTTTATTCGTATAGACAAATTGACGAGTCATAAACATTATTTCAGCCAAAGGACGTCCACTGCTGGACATAGGCCTCCCCCAGTGATTTTCAGATTTACCGGTTGGTAGCGGCTTGCATTCAGCGTCTTCCTGCTACCTTTATGAGGTCGTCTTTCCACCTTGTTCCATGCGCTAGCCGGTACATAGCCTCCACTCCAGAACCTTGGCTGCCCTATCGGCCGTCATAATTATGTGTCATTTGATGATTTTAGTATAAAATCTTTGCATCCATTAAGACCGATAGTAACAACATTGTTTAATTCAACGGCCTCCATAAAGTGACCCATTGTTTCTTGATGTTAAATAATTAAACAAACTATTGTTTTGTGCACGCGGCTCTTTTATAGCCAATATGGCGTCCGTGCGGCGATAATGGCGTAATGCATGTTTTATTGGCAATAATGAGGCGTTTGGTAATTATGTAAACGGTTTAGTTAAGTTATTGAACTCAGTAAGTGACTAGTTTTTGCTCACAGTTTTGCTTAAGAGATTTGGTTTGAAAGGAAACGCTGGAAAACATCTTTTAAGGTAGGAAATCCAAACTACTTTTGAGAGATGTCGTAGTAAAAAAAACATGTAGGGTAAACCGTATAGCTATTGCCCACTTAAAGATTTCAAACACATTGAGATGAAAAATTAAAGAAAGTATTTTAATTATAGACCATTTATGACTTTTTTCTTATAACTCAATAAACTGTTAAACAGAATATTAACAGTTTTTAGTTAAAACTTACGTAACTTAGAAAATATTGAAATAAATTTAAAATCCTCCAAAAAGTACAGTCATTGCCCATTACTTACACTAATTGCCCACATCAAAGCACAGTAATTGCCCAGTATCTTAAAACAAAATAATCAATTTTAAAATGACAAAATAGGCTTTAAATAAACAAAACAAAACATTAAACTTACAATTCTAGTAGTACAGTCTTCAAAATTTCAAAATAAATTGCGTTTGGCCTTATTAACATAAATATTATCAAATATTTCTTGAGCTGATGTTGATGAGTCAGAATCGGTAGAGACAGAATCATCTACTTCAAAACATAGATGACGCAAAAATTTGAATTTTATATGTAAATATATGTATTTATTTTTTTATCTTTTTTGATATCAGTTCAAGTGGTTGCTCAGAATGTTCAATTAGCTGTTGGTTATTCTTCCCTAAAGTTGTATCTATTTCCTTACAATTAACATTTTCACTAGCAGATTTAACGTAGGATTTTCATTTTTTGTATTTGCGTTTGAATTTTTATAAATTTTTTCAAGCCAAACCATATTTTTCAGCAATTTATCTTGTAGATAAATTGTTGGATACATCTTGTACAGCTTTGATCGCTTTTTGCAAATTTTCCATGCTATATTGGACTTTTGGAGTCTTTGGCATACTGAAAATGAAACATTAAAAGCCATTTCAATATTTATGCCTGTAAATTGCAAAACAAGTCTAGCAATGAGCAACTTAAACACTGCTACTGCATGGTGGCAACACTCTAATAATAATTGCACTGGGCAATAACTATACATTAACATATGGCAATAACTGAAATGATGGTGGGCAATAACTAAAAATATACAGATTTACGTGCAGTGATTACCCACCGTTAAAATGACCGTTAGAAATCAAATTTTATCAGTTATTTTCATTGATAATGAAGAAAACACTTATAATTTCATCATGACTATACACCATTAGTTGAATATTAAATAACTTGGAATTTTTTTTTAAGCTCTAAGCAAGTAATTCCTTAGTAAAATTGTTAAAGTCTTTGCCTGTTTGAGTAACATTTTCACCCGTCTTGACAAAATCCTCCATAACTGTTTTTTTTTAGTGTTTCCTATTGTAAATTTTAAATCTACTGTACATTGATCACGGAGCCATCTACTTAGTAAATTAAAATCTAACTAGAGTGATTCAAAGTCAGCACCTGACAATATTATTCTTAAAGCGGGCAATCACTACCAGTGGGCAATCACTCTCTGGTTTACCCTAATTAGAAATCAGATAATCCCATATCAGATCTTATATGGAATGAATTAGGGGATGAAAATTAGTAAGGGTGACAAGTTACTTCTTAAGGATTTGAAAAATCATATTATTTGTGATAATGGCATTAATTAAGTAAAGTTGTAAACACGAAAACACTTCTGAGACAAATCGAGAGCCACGCGGGCAAAGCCGCGGGCTGCAACTAGCTCAAAACTTTGCTGGAATGTTATTGATTAATAATTTTCTAAAATTACGTGCCTAATTGTCTCCTAATCACATCTATTTAAAAACAAACATTAATTCAAGGGTCATTTCATATCACCCTAATCACCACACGGCACAAAATCATAGAGCCCAACCTTCGAACCCTGTAATAACACCAATGTCTCTATTACGCCCTAAATTCTGTTTACCTAATAGAATAATGACCTATCGTATAATAAATTGGAAGATTTCCATACTCGATAGCGGACTCCGTTTATCATTTTAATACTGCAAAGTGCCTCTAGGGTACCGCTCTATGACGTCATTAGAACGCTCGTTTGTTTATCAAAACCCAGCGACAGATGTCATTGTAGTCGGGAAAGAAGCGCGAAATACAACCATAATACTGTGGGTTAAGAAACAGGGGTGGAATAAAAATGCGTGAGCGCAGCAAAGATATGATGGTTCGATGGAAATATAAAGGGTCATCAGAATTTTGACAGACTTGTCATATTATTAAATTGTGGCGGGACAGCGCAATGGCAGGCAATGATTAGTAATTTCAGTTGTTTAGAAATATGGCGTTGTGTGCTCTAATGGCGGAAGAATGATTTTTAGGGAGGACCGAGTTGAGTTGTAACAGAGGAGAACCTAACAACTATTCAGCGAGCTCCCAACAGCACGTGCTTTTAGCTCGAGACTTAAATTAAAATACGCGCAATGTTATGAGCTCCCTAGTAGTTAGTCATCGTTATTAATTTCAGCCATAGGACCCACCCACAAGGTGAATTGACGACGACCTCATAAAGGTGACAGACAGGTTGCCATTGTGGAAATCATTGGGGGAGGCCTATTTTCAGCAGTAGTAAGCAGTTAATGAATCCGAGTTAATAAATTCGATGCATTCCTTGTTCGGTACCTTATTAGGTCGACTATTTCCAAATCCGTTCCGACATGTAGGTAATATGATAAAATGAAGAGATATCTCATTTCCTAAAATGCACCCAAAAACAAACATCCTTCTTGTATGGACGCACAACTGTTTCTGCTAAATTGGACTTATTTTTAAAACTGGTCATACGTCGTGCTTTTGTTTCCTGCAACTGAAAGTGGAAACACAGGGGACCATATTTCCAGCTGGTAAAAATTGAATTCCTATCTACATTTATTAGCCTTTGGGGTTCGTTTTCGAACATAGGTCTCCTTTTCAACCTTCCACCGAATTCTGTCCCTAGCCACCTGCATCCAGTTTATTCCAGCTTGTTGCCGAATGTCATCTGTCCATCTTTTAGGCGGTCTTCCTCTGCCGTGGGTGATATTGCGGGGTCTCCACTCCAAGGCTTCTGGGTGAAACTCGCATGCATCTTCGGTCTAAGCAATTGAGTATCACTTCCCATCTAGTGAGATGAATTAAAATAGTAAGACAATAGTAAGAACGGACGACGCCGCGAACAGCCATTCTGCTTGTGACCACGGCTGCAGCATCGCATCCAAAACGTCAAGCCGTGAGTACATAATGTAACTCATTATTAAACATCGCGTTAAGACCCGTGTCGTTACTATTTTAATTGTAATGGAACGCGAAAGTTCAAAATCTTATAGTGAGATGAAGGCCAAGAGCTCTCATGTTGTGGTTAAAAAATAACCTTACCTATCTTTCTTGTAGTGTATTCAGTGTCGCTTCATCAAGCTCAAGTCCCCAAGATAAAGGATTACCTACCTAAATTGGAGACTATTAGTAAGCTGTAAGATGTTGTTAACTTATTTTGGTAATAAAGGATTTCATTTTTATTATAATAATAATAATAATAGGTCTTATTCTCTAGTCTATTGGTCCTAGAATTTAAAATACCACCCTAATTGAACGGGCCTGTGCGTAAACCCGCCCCGTGAATTTCGCCCCACACGGGCGTAATTCAATTTAGGGCCAAAATGCTCATTGCAACACTGCTGTGTCTCATTTCGAGTCTAGTTAACCGAGCTTCCGAGCTAATTCGGTTAATTTGAACTTTACGTAAACAGTTCAACTGCGCTTACATACCAGACTGACCAATTTGTTTGTGCTATAAACAAAACATTTTAATTGGAATGTTAGTTATAGTTTTTTTTGGAATAGCTCAGTGGGTGGCTTTCACAGTTGGCAATAGATGAACACGTATCGGAAAACGCAGCGTGGGACGTCCACCTACAAGAGCGGACGTCCGACGACCTCATAAAGCAGGAAAGCGCTGGATGCAGGCCGCTACTAAGTCCAGGCGATGTGGAAATCATTGGGGGAGGCCTATGTTCAGCTGTGGACGTCCTGTGATGAATAGAAATGATGAATAGTTGAGCGCAGACTGTTGAAAATGCTTCTTGAACCCCTGAGAAGCGAGGCTCGAACTACATATGGTTGCAGTGTCGCCTTTATTATCAGGGGAAATTATATTCGTTGTCCATTCAAAACTCATTTATTTTTTGCAAGTAGGAATTTAAAAAGCGCTTTTACACGTTCGAAATAATAGCTTGCCCTATCACCGGATAACATGGGCTGGTGCTGAGAAGAAGCGGCGGAAGAAACTCAGTCACCTTTGTTAGTATTTTTTATTTGTTCTCTTAGTTTCTTCTTTCTTGTTTTTTAATGATAGCAATAGGCTCATTTTAAGTAACTTCACTTATTTTAACATTAGCGAGAAGTAATTGTGTATTATTTATTTACAAATCCTACTAATATTATAAATGCGAAAGTTTGTATGGATGTCTGGATGTGAACATGTTTGTTACTCTTTCACGCAAAAACTACTGAAAAGATTTTGATGAAACTCTACAGTGTTATTGCTTATAGCCCAGAATAACATTTTATAGGCTATAATTTATGACGATCTGTGACAAAGTAAATTTCACGCGGGTGAAGCCGCGGGCAATGCTATATGTAATAAGCATAGTCCAACTACTATAAGACTACGTAGTCCGAATACTGCATCTGGTATTTCATTTAACCTTTCTCATGCCAACATTTGAAAAGAGTGCCACTCAAATCGTAGGTTCAAATTGGGAAGGATGAATCGCAAGTGACGACCTGCCCTTACCGGCAAGGGTTGTCCCCGTAACTTAATAATAATTTAAAAAAAATAGCGTTAAAAGATTAAGGATAGCATAGCATTTTAATTCTTATCAAATCGAAAAGGGATCTTGAAATAACCGTATTAACTCGAGGCGGTCAGTATTGTTTGTATGAAACTCCATACTACATTTATTTTAAGTATCCGCACCGTGACGTAAGCGCCTCGCCTCGCGGTTGATAGCGCACGAAAGGTCTATCTATTATAGTTAACCTCCTACCTTGTTCTACGTTAAAATGTTGTTTCTTCCTTTTTTTTAATTTGGGCATTTTGTAATTCAGTTAGAGAGAGCGCGGCGTTATCGGTTTACGCGTTGCTCTCGCCTACGTGATTTAGAATTCTTCCTTTTCGCAGCCCTGCCTCCAAAGATTCCTGGCATCAACAAATTAGGTCCCAGGTGTCGGCGGGAGTTACTCGTGATTTCGCTAATCAATGGACCTAGATAAGTGATCGGGCAATTTCTTAGGAGTTTACTGCCGTCAGGTGTTCTCCTAAGAAATGGGCTTTTAGAAGCTCCGGCGCTTTTGCTGGAAACTAGATTTCAGACAAATTCCTGATGTTTTAGCGAAATAAGCAGGATGATTTGCCATGATAAATAGTTACTTTTGCCTTCATATACTATACCTAGATACTTAGGTACGAGTATAATATATTCCTTTACTGTTCGTAGTTGCTCGGACCGGGAATCGAACACAGTTTTACATAAGGTGGACTAACATAATTATGGTCCTGATAATAATACAGGTCTCAAACTAGGTTTATTTAATTTAAATGGTGAAGTCTGATTCTGTGAATGGTAGTCGATAGTGGTCGATCTATTTTAGGCTGAGTTGCACCACCTAACTTTGACCGTAACTATAAATGATAACCGGTGGTTTTTGTATGGAGTTTGACAGATTTTTGACGTTTGTCAAAGTTAAAGTAAGATGGTACAACCCAGCCTTAGTATTTTTATTATTTATCGGACTTTAGTAGGAAATTGTCCAGCTATCACCGTTCATGAGATACAGCCTTGGCAGACTGATGGACAGTAGAGTCTTAGTAATGGGGTCCCGTTCTCACCCCTTGGGTAGAGAACCCTAAAAATGGTGTCCGAAATACCGCAGTGTCTCGCGACAAGAGATCAAAAGTCTTTGACCAGTGTGTGTTGCCAGTGATGGTATACGAGTCTGAGAGGTCGCTTACTATGGGCCTCTTAAGAAGGCTCAAGGTCACCCAAAGGGCGATAGAGCGTGCACGAGTTTCCAAGCGTGATCGAATCAGAAATGAGCAGATCCGCACGAGAACCAAATAGCCCGCAGAACTGCTGAATTCAAGTGGCAGTGGTGGGGCACATAGCTCGCAGAGCTGATGGCCGATGGGGCAGAAAAGTTCTCGAGTGGCGACCACGGGCCAGAAGACGCAGTGTGGGCAGGCCTCTCATTAGGCGGACCGACGATCTGGTCGCGGGAAGTGATTGGATGCGGGCGGCGCAGCACTGTTCGTTATGGAAATCCTTGGGGGAGGCCTTTGTCCAGCAGCACGTCATTTAGCTGAAACAAACGGACGAAAAAACCGTAAATAGATTACGCAACTTGCTAATCCCGCAATCGTTCTAGTATGATTAGTGGTTGTCCTCGCGTCCTGATGCGCGCTTCCCGGATTTGTTATGATCGGGCTAATTGTTCTCTTCCCGGTCGAGGTTCGTTCCTTCCTAATTAGTGCCGTGACGTCACTGCGCGAGCGCAAGCATGAAACATGTCGAGCAGGTCCACTGTTCTTTCAATGGGGTTTTCGACAATACCAATTGAGTATTTACGTACTTTACAAAACTGTAAAAACAAGAATACTTTTTTTTCCATACTTAGTGAGCATTGTCCTTTGTAGGGAAAAATTAAACCGCACAAAATAATGTTAATGCGTTTGTTGAAACCTTGTCAAACTAACGAACACGTTAATTTATTATTACAACTGTTAATGCACGATAGGTGACGACGCTGGACAATTTACATAGCCACGATAGCCGAACGGTGAAGGGGTCGGAGTGGCCGACTCGAGATCCAAGGAACGCGGGTTCGAATCCCACCGGCCGCTCGACTATTGTGGTGAGCCCACTCGTAATACAAGCTTATTTAGCTTAACACGAGGGGTTAATGGGAGTATTAGTAATTTGGGCAATACAAATTACAAATAATCTTTAAAAAAAAATGTACATCAACTACATTGCTCATGTATTACTCGTATACTTTTAAGTAGGGGAACCTGTTGTACTTAGGCCAGTTTTTCGAATTTTAATTTTTTGAAAAATAATGGTGATAGTTAAACTTGTCTAGTGCTGTTATATTTAAAGATCATTTAATTAGCTACATAATTCATTCATAAAATTGTGTATAATTTTAAAAATTTGGGCATACTAGCTGCTAGAAAAAAAAAGGGAAAACTGTCCTAGGTACAACAAACCAGATGTACCTTGGACCGTGTACGTTGTACCTATTTAAATTTAAATAAATGCTTATATTCGCTTCAATTTGTTAATTTTCTGTTAAATTATTATTTGAAATACCAATTATTACAGTTATTAGCAACAATATCTAGGTAAAAGTATTTTTTAAAAAAGATCCTCATCCATATTTTTTGTACTAATTATTTTTCACAATTTTTTGGCAACAAATCACTTAAGTTTAAGCCGGCTCTCCAGTCCATGTTTAGCCTTACACAATCAACAAAAATATGACAATATTCAACGTTTTTTCTAGAAAATTTTGGTGAATGTTGATATGTTATGTCGTGTAGGACAAAATACGCGCTGGAGTAGCTTTAACTTGCAATCTAGTTTTTTTTATTTCTTATCATTTAACATAAATTCTAGCAAAATATCCATTAAAACCGCTTTATCAACAAAAATAATGTTAAAAAAGTCATATGAAGATACATTAAACGTAAATTTAAAAAAACATTAGAAATTAAAAATATGTATATCAAAAACAGACTTTAAATTGCTATTTTGAGGTCTTCAGGGCATTGTTTCTATAACAGTATAATATGTTTTTTTTATTACAATAAAATTCTCATCAAAACTCATTAAAACATAATGAAAATCAGTGACCAAGGTACATCGCTAGTTGGGTGGTCAAGGTACAACATTACGAATACTTCACTTAATAAGCATAATAAACCCACTTCCATTTGAGCTTAGGATCTGAAACTCATATCGTCTAGTAGCTAGATATATAAAGATTATGTTTTAACTATAACCGTTTTGTCAAACATGCAACATTTTTCATAAATTGACATGAAGTAAACCTCCAAAATCTCACTGCGTCAGTGTAAAATATTAAATTACCATTTTTTCTTGTACTTGCACGGCGTCGGCGAATCTTAGCTAACTTCACGTTAACGTTGACAAATGACGTATGTAATACCCTAGACAACTTTTCATAAAACCGCATAATTTAAAAAATATATACAATTGTTTTAGGTACAACTCTGTCCAAGGTTCAACAGGTTCCCCTATATTTCTTCTGCAGAATCAACCCCGAAATTTGGAACAACCTGTATAGAAGGCAAAGCTGAAATAGAAAGCAGATTGACTGGCTAATACATAAAGATGATGTTTCAAAGGATATCAAAATTGAATATTGCTTATGAGAGATACTCCTCGGTGCAAGAGAAGAGAGTATGGATTATATGGCTACCATTATATCGTTACACTAGCTTTTTTATACCTTGAAAATAGTTTTTAAAAAATCCGAATATGTAACACTAGCTTTTGCCCGCGGTTTCACCAGCGTGAAATTTCGTTATCACAGATCGTCATAAATTATAGCCTATATGCATATTATTCTGGGTTATAAACAATAATACTGTAAAGTTTCATCAAAATCCGTTCAGTAGTTTTTGCGTGAAAGAGTAACAAACATCCAGACATCGAAACTTTCGCATTTATAATATGTATAAGTAGGATTTTTCGTTCAACGTCCTATATTGGTAGCGTGATTTAGCGTCTTCGATAAATTAACTATCCAACACAAAAATTGACTTTCAGTTTGAAAATCAAACAAACACATTTAGAGTTTAGATGTTTGATAATAAAAATTAAAAATACCTACCTATAATTATAATCAAAGTTCGAGACAAGAAATAGTACTTCAGCAAAATATGGAAAATTGGTCCACGAAGTCAATTTTCTTCTTAATTGCATATAAATAATGTGGGAATTTTGTCGTGAAAAATTAAGAGTCACAACCTATGAGTGAAGCTCCGCATTTGAAAAAAACAGTTATCGCTACTCTTTTACGTTTGCGCCCGCGCCGCATCGCCTGAAGCGGTACGAAACTTAAATTCGAAATCTTTGAGATTCAAATCGACGTAAGCCGGTTAGGCAAAGACGGTGGGATTTCAAAGGAGTGGAGCATCTTTACGTCTATTATTCTATGTGCTGCATAATATTGGTTCTGTTTGCTTGGGTAGATATAAATGTCAGTTGAAAATGTTACGCTCAGTATTTGATTCGCTTTGCAAGGTACGAAACGAAGTGCGTACTGTGAACATGAATAGTAGATGACGTGACTAAACTGACTTTAAATTAGGTAAGAAATGTACTTAGTCTACCACCAAATACCATTGTTTTATCTAATGAGACTAAAATAATTCAACAAAATATGAAAGGTTTTAAAAGAATAAATAACTCGAAAAAGTCGAACTGCCTGAGCCGGGAACAGAACCTACGACATTCCGCTTGCCGGGCGAACGCTCTTTCACCTGAGCTTTTTAAAGGTTTAAAAAAATAAAGTCGTTTTTTATACATGACTATGTTTCAGCCGTACCTATGTCAAAAATGAAATCAATACCTGATCATTATTTTCTATCAGATGAGATGCAGGCCAAGAGCTTCCTCGTTGTGGATTTTATCCACAATATTTAGTTTAACATTGATAGTAGGTACCTATGCTATGTATGTAATGTAAAAAAGAAACGTTCTTATTTTTATCTGTATTTATAAGTACTGTAGGTAAATTCATAACCAAAACCTGTTGTTTATTCTGAGTTACGCGACATAGTAAGAAGAATTTTTCGTGCGTGCTGGCTATAGCCAGTGATACTCTTATTCAAACACGCTCGTAACTTCATGGGAATCCCCCACTGTGGGTGCGCAAAACAAAAAAAAAATTAAAAATCATACATCAAACGGCTCACGCGTGTTGTAAAGCGTAGCGCACACGGTAAACATTTCATAAAAATAAACACTTAGGTAATGGAAATCGCGCGGGTGTCCCAAAAATAGGGTTGTCAGAATCTTTTTCTTAACTATCACGTTCACGATATTTACCCAACGCAAAACTAAAGAGTATACTATGAATAAGCGCTTTAAGAAGGCTGTTTGCAGAAAATAAATGACTTTCACGGTTTTATGAACGTTTCAAAACGGAAAATTTTGTGGTCAATAAATATGGACTGATTGCTGTCGGTGGGCATGAAGTACACCAACGCTTTTTAATCGAGGTTCTATTCCACCATGTGATGTGTCGTAGGCAATTTTGATTTTAGGGTCACAGTGGGCATGGGTAGCAACCACACCTAATGGAAAAAACTTTTTTTTTAACAAATCAAAATGACCACATTGCGTGATATTATTAAAGTAACTCTTTCCTGGTAAACTCGCAGCCCTATCCCGGAATAATGTGAAAAAGTAAAGCGGGCGGGAACGGCACCCTGGAGACCTGGAATCGGTTATTTGCCGTGGATTGTTTTGAATACGCCACAGTGATGATTGTGCCGTTGGAACGGACGCGGCAATAGTTTTTGTTGGGGGCGCACCGCGGGAAAATAAAGCGAGACAAATAGACGACTGTGCGACCTATTTTTGAAAACACAGTTTTTCATTTCCTTTTTCCATGAAACTTGTGGGTTTTCAATTTATTTTTTAAATCATACAATAAAAAAAATTAAAAGGGCCTTTTCACTTTTTGTAATCAGGCCCCAAAACTTTTCTAAATAATTCCGTAATTTAATATACTTTTTTTCTATTTCGAATAAGTTACATTTATTTACAACTATCACGAATTAATAACACTTTTTACATATTATGGGCTAGTATTTTAAAATAATGTCAAGCACCTCAAAATAAGTAATATTTTTGACTGCATCATGCAGATACAAGGTATCAACACAGTATAATAATATAATCTACTGTGGTATCAACGCCATTTATTAAACGCATTTATTTTTTATTTTTTATTGCTGGAAACTAGGTGAATTTAACAATTGTTTCGAAAGAAGTCATGTCCATTCCTTAGTCGTCGCGACATGCAATCGCGTCGGACCGTGTCGCCATATTTAATTCATAGCCCGCCACGCACTTCGCGTGTGCCCTAAGCTTTACTTTAAGGTTGCGTTTTAAGCCTCTACGACACTGGCCATAAAAGTTTACTAAAACATGTCGTAGATATTGAAATTCAAATGCTTTATAGTATGCGAGGTCCTTTTCAGGGCACTTTACTCGACTTAAATACAGGGTTTAATACCTTGTTTAATATACCACGCAATCTCGTATACCCATTCTTATGATACACCATACAAGAATGCATGGTAAATTCAGTGAACTGCTACTGAATCGAATGTACCTACTACTACTATTTCTATTTATTTATATTAACCGGCAGACAGTGGTGACTGAGTTTGTTGCGGCGCTTCTTCTCAGCACTTGCCAAATGTTGGTCTCGAAGCGCTGGTAGGGTAAAAAGATTATGAGACATGTAGAGGCTCCTTAAGAGCATATGACGATTTGTAAGAACTATTTATTAGTCTAAACAAATAAAGAAATTTTGACTTTTGACTTTTTTTTGGGTGACTTTGCAATCAGTAACCAAATTTTTAGGAGCGAATCAGAATCAGTAACTTAATTGATTTACGTAAAGCAAATTTTATATTTCATGTTTAAGGGACGTAGCTTAGGTACCGTAGAGGTGCACTAAGAAAGGAATTCCCTAAATTCCCACGGGACCGGGAATTAGCGGGAAAATCCTTTTGTAAGAAAAAACTAAACCGCTTAAGTTGGACGGTTGAAATTTGGCATGCAGGTACCTTAGTAAACTTAAGGCTTAGTTACAACAAGATATTGCAAAATTCCCACGGGAACGGGAGTTAGCGGGAAAAAACATTTGTATGAAAAAATCTAAACCGCATAAGATAGATGAAGGGGGTAAAACGGGATCCACGCGTACGAAGTCGCGGGCGGCCGCTAGTTTTTTATAAAGGTGACCTTCTACGGGTACTTTCCTTTTGGTTACGGAACCCTAAAAATACGCCAACGTTATGATAATGTCTAAATTTTAATCTTCCCCGGAAATCGTACCATATGTTGAGGTAAAGAAATTTCATGCTAATTTTATACGAACACTGAGTAATCCGAAATTTTGCGCTTCGTATAGGAATAATGCATGAGAAAATTATTTATAGGGTGCTCCGATTCAATTCCCGCCGAGACCTGGAATATTTTTTGTTGACTTGGATTGATACGAATGTTTGTAATCTACTTTTTTTTTAATTTTCTGTAGCAGCTACGTTATGTGTGTGTGTGTGTGTGTGTGTGTGTGAGAACTGGCGACCACGGGCCGGAAGACGTAGCGTGGTCAGGCCCCCCACTAGGTGGACCGACGGTCTGGTGAAGGTCGCGAGAAGAACCTGGATGCGGGCAGCGCAGGACCGGTTATTGTTATGGAAATCCTTGGGGCCTTTGTCCAGCAGTGTACATCATCCTAGTCAAGACATTGTAGGTACATACGTTTAAAATATCGAATTGTTATTATTGGAAAACTCACTTACATCAAAATACCATTAAATTTCGTCAATTCGAAACTCTTTTCAGCTTTTTCCTGACAATAAAAATAACAATGATAACAACTACCTGAAAGCATCCATGAACAATAGTCAAAATTTTAAGAGCATGCTTTTTCACGCTCAACAAGCGCCCAAAAGAGATTTATCCGAACAATCTAATCCGGCAGGATATCAATCAAGTGCGCCAAAAAACCCGTAGTAAACAACGGACGGACTGACCGTCCAATTTTCCTTATTGTTTTAATTAACCGAGGCACTAACCTGCCGCCATTTTTGCAGTCCCGCATCGCTCGTGCAGATTGATTAAAAGTCTATGGCCCATGCTTTATAGCTTGGCTCCAACGTCACTTGCGACACGGCTTTTTGCTTTATTGATATCAACGGCAAAAATCGGAAACTTTGTAATCGTAACCCACACGCCTAAGTCAATTTTTTATTGAAGATTCGGAATCAGAAAAAAAACTGCATCAAATGAGCTGACTCTCATAGTCTCATATTATGTGCTTTGCGAAAAGAAAGAAGAAAAATTTAATAAAATTTCGGTACCTATTGAAAGTATGAAATTGCCGTTTTGTATGGAGAATTTAACTAAAGAAAATCCATTTTGCTATACAAAAATGGTTGCGATTTTTTTAAGGAACTACAAATTTTAATGTTATGAAATTTTATGGATAGATTAAAACAGCATACATAGAATAAATTTGAAAATTGATACCTGTAAAATTCCAGCTAAAAAGACGGACCAACGATTTAATGCACTTTCCATTAAAAGTCCGAACACCTTATTTTTTAAACTAAAAGTATTTAATAAAACACAGCAAAATAATGTTCGTGAAGCGTTTGACTTGCGTCTGATAAAAAGTAGCTTTTTATGTGAGCTTTTACTCAAAGGCGTAGTTGCGCTCCGTTTACAGCTTCGTTTGAACTAGCTGTCAAAGCGGTACCGCGACATGGACTTGTCAAAAAGCTGATTTTCCGTTCGTCGTCCAGTGTGGTCTGCGAGCACGTAGAATTTTGTCCAATGACCCCAAGCACAGCACAGTCGCGACAGCAAATTACGCGCGAGCGATAAGGATGGATAGCTTGCGGTCATTGGACAAAATTCTACGTGCTCACAGACCGGGCTTTAGTAGAAAATTGTAGCGCAATCGGGGTCCTGAAGTCGTTCGTTAATGGACACGTTCTCAACCCATGTACCGCTCAAGCAGCATCTAATTTATGGTTGAGGTGGGCGCCCGGCCCGCTAGTTACAGCCGCTGCTAATTCAGACGGACACGGACACGGCGACTCACCCTGTATACGTACTTTATCTAGGCCAGCTCGATAGTTCGGTCTTATTACAAAACTTTTTTGAAACAATTTTATATTTGGGTAGTATTTGTTTAGGCAACAAAAAAGTAATCAGTGTATTTTTAAGAAATTATAGATAAGTAATACGACATGGACTCAACCTATATAGGTACATACTTTATCTAGGCCAGCTCAATAGTTCGTTCTTATTTCCAAACTTTTTTGATACACTTTTATGTTTAGGTAGGTAGTGAATTTGTTAAATTAATAAAACAACTAAAAGTGTATAAAAACGTTTTAGTGCACTTTTATAAAATTCTAGTGATGTTGGATATTTTGTCACAGTGTTTTTTTTTTATGAAAAATATTTTATGGTGTTACAAAACTATCAACGTTTTTGTTATATATCATGCTTGTAGGTAAATAATAATTGTATCCGTTGTATGGTAACGATATTGTAGGTCTAGGTCTAGCGCTTCATGCTTCAACTACACTAAGAGTAGGCGCACACCTTGATTTTTCGTCGGCCGATAGTTTAGTCGGGCAGTTGATCAGTATGGGCATGTATGGGATTGCGCACACTACGCCGATTCGATTTGGCCGATTCTTCATACAATTTAAAATCGGGCACAACTATCGGCCAACTAAAAATCAACGGTGTGCGCCTACTCTAATGCGACCCATGACAGTCCGCGCGACTGTCATTGGCCTGCGATCGTGCCGTGATCGCACCGCGCGGCGATGGCGATCTGAACGCGTTGGTGTGGTTGAAGCTTAACTCAGAGCCTGAGAGAGACACGAAGCGGGCCGCGGGAGGTTTTTGTAACGTCAAACGTCAGCGAATGAGGGCTATCGTTTTTATACTTAACAGTTGGCACCCCTGGCGATTGACAGGACCTTACTCTACAGTGGCGCCATCTTGATGAGTGCAAATGCGATAGTCCTCCTACCACTTTAGCACTCACAAGTTGGCGCAACTGTCTTCGCTACTAGCAAGTGACAGGACCTTACTCTACAGTGGCGCTAACTGGTGAGCGCTAAAACGATAGCCCTCATTGTCTCTTTCAGATTAAAATGCTCTGTGGCGCTCTCACACCTCAGGCACTGACTAAAGATTCGGCCAAACCAACGCGATCACACGCGATCAGCCGACGCACGGTGGGCCAGAAATCGACCTCCCCTTTCATAGGATTTTTTTTTTAAAAAATTTAGTTTTTAGCANGGATGTTTGTCTCATGTACACAAACACGTCGAGATTAGAAAAAAGTCCTTCCATTTTCAATAATTAAAAATTTGCGTAAGGATAACGTTAAGGTATTAAGTACCAGTAATGATAAGTGAAGTGACATTTTATTATTATCAGTGTATTACGAGGGTAAATATTAAGAGTACAGCGTTATTAAATACCCTCACTAACAGTATGGTAATAAATTACTACCCGCATTTGATGAGATAATGTTGTAAACATTACCTACCTTCATTTAAGTTTACGGGGATAGTTAAAGAATAAAATTGTTTTTAAGTTTTAAGCAATAAACATTTGACAACAGTAAAATGTACAGTGAAACGATTCTGAAATGTCAAATGGTAAATTTTTTAACTAATAACCCAGTATTGATAGTGCCTTCCTTTAATAGCGCCATAGCTCGGTGTTGGACAACTTTAAATGCTTTGGTAAATTTGATTTTGAAATAATCACTTAAATTTTTATTTTTTTATTTTATCATATACCAACGATAGGTATGTTTTCATTTGTTTTATGTGATTTGGTATTTGTTGTGTAATGGAGCTAGCTCATACTTATTATTTTTCTGACTGTCGTACCGAAGTAATACATTATTTAAACGGGAATATCAGAAAAAAATCGCATGTTATTTTCATTCGTAACTCCTAATCGGGACCGTTCGGGATCAAAGTAAAAGATCGTGCAGCTTCCTTACAGACTCGGTAACAATACCTGAAAGTTTCAGCCTGACCGAGCAAGACCGGAAAAAGTTATGAGGTAATTAGTTTTCATTTTCATACATTTGAAACACAAAATGACACATTACGTGGTGTACAAGACGAGACGAGGCCCGAGAATACTATTTAATTTAATGTTATAATGTGTTCAAAACACCTGCATACTTTAAAGTGCCAAAAAGTAAAATTTTTTTTTTAAAAATCCTATGAAAGGGGAGGTCGATTTCTGGCCCACCGTGCGACGTGCAGCGATGGCGATCAATGCATTTAAGTCTGGTCGCCATCGCTGCACGCCGGCTGATAGTGTGTGATCGCGTTGGTTTGGCCGAACCTTGACTGCTTTACTACAACTTCCATATACTCGATAATAATACGGAAAAATAAAAAGACAGATAACATAGTCCCGTAACTATCAGGCCTGTACACTCTCTCCCAGACGAGGATTGACTATGACAAATACCCTCAGAAAACCACCGCTAACATCAGTTTTCCACATCTTCAAGACCGTTTTTGTGAATGCCTTGTGTGGCCATGAAATTGGCGAGTTACTTAGGTACCTACCTTATTTTCCTTCCTTCTGCCAAGGAGCATGTAGGGTTTTGAGTAGGAATAATAAGTATTTACTTGAAACAACTATTTTTATTGGAAAATCACAGATACAGTTTATACAGTTTGAGATTTGAACGCAGAGAGAAAAGACAGAGGTGCCACCGTAGGAAGTAGCGGTCAAAAGTAAAACTACTTAAGACGCCTTCAATTTCTTTCAGAGCTGCTTGGCAAAAAGTTAAGGTCATTTTCCACCAAAGCTTGGACGATATGGAATTGGTTGATCAGAGTTCCACTCCGCTTTCGTGGAAATACTTTTTTCCCGCGTGATGTTAAAGCCTACTAATATTATAAATGCGAAAGTTTGGATGTCTGGATGTTTGTTACTCTTTCACTCAAAAACTACTGAACGGATTTTGATGAAACTTTACAGTATTATTGCTTATAACCCAGAATAACATAATATAGGCTATAATTTATGACGATCTGTGACAAACGAAATTTCACGCGGGTGAAGCCGCGGGCAAAAGCTAGTAGCAGATAAATGGACTAACAGAAAAAGGAGAGCCGACCCCAAATAATGGGAAAACGGCTAGAAAAGAAGAAGAAGCCGATAGGTAAGTACTAGTAAGTACATAGATGGTCTTTCTAACACAAAAACAATTTTTATACCTCTTTACCTCTAAAATCCATAGGTACCTACTAATATTATAAATGCGAAAGTAACCCTGTCTGTCTCGCTTTTACGTCAAAACTACTGAACCGATTTAAATGAAATTTAATACACAGAAAGTCTAGAGCTTGAAAAAGGATATAGGCTACTGTAGACGCGAAAAATTGGTGGTAAGGGGTTGAAAGGTTGTTTCATTGAAGCATAAAAATTATCCACCATACGGACAAATGATAATCCGCTTACTTCGTGGCCGCTCGTGAACTATCATAGCGAGCTATTAAGGTAGCACATTTGTCACCGAGACCGTTTAGTTGACACGGCGCAGACGCTTGATGGACCAATCGCGGGAGTGGATGGACATTGCCAATTACTTACGGTCTATGAGTTTTTTTAGGGTTCCGTACCAAACAGTGCCATTCCTAAAGCTTCGGCCAAACCAATGCGTGCAGTTCACGTCGGCGATGGCGATCACCATGTGCATAGATCTTCGCGGCCAAATGACAGTACGCGTTGATGTGAACTGAACTCATCGCTAAAAATTCATACACGACATCTGATCGCCACGGTTTGGCCGAACCTTATTACCTACTTCCAATTCCTAATACCCGTAGGTACGTAACCTCGACTGCATCTAATTTAACACCAGATGCCTTTGCGGTTGTTTTAAATACCTGGCTTGTTCTGGATAAAACAATTAACCTAAGTAAGTAGTATTTCGTTTATGGGAAAACGCTTACCTAAGTTACTTTGCCCAAAAACAAACCTATAAGATTACTACTCCTTTAAAAGTTGATAGTTACCTTGTTTTACATTCATTTGTTTCTTTAGCCATTGTCAAAACGATTTACCCCCAAGAATCGTTATGAACCTCAGATCATAGAAGGGAATAAGTAGATATGAACTTGTGCGTAACTTCAACGAGTACCAGTGTCCCCCACCTCAGATCATAGAAGGGAATCCCTTTTATGATCTGAGTTATGAACTGACTGCCTACTTAATAAGTTACTCATAGAACAGGGGTTCCCAAACTTATTTTGTCTAAGTAGGTACTGCCCACTTTAAGAATAAATTATTTTTAGCGCCCCCATTTTTTCACCTACTTCAAGCTACTATAATTAGATGAAAATAATAACAAATCGCTCCCCAAGCCTCTAAACAAACGCTCCGATTCTTTTTCAGCAGCGCCCACTTTGGGAAAGGCTGCCATAGAATGACAAGCAATCGTTTTCCCCAGTTTCCCCCACAGATCAGTCACGGCGGAATCGGGTGGGAAACTGACAGGTGGAAATAACGATGCTGACGATACTCTGGCTGCTAAAATTGCTGACCACAAAAAAAACTTATTTTTACAGGCATTTTTTAGCAACCTACACATTATTTATGAAGTTGTGACTAGCCTACTTTTTATAGGTAGACTTAAAAAATTGTTTACTTATCTACATATAAACTAAAAAATACCTTTTCCATATTAGTAATGTATAACATTTTCTTCTTCTTAGTCGGGCACTCTTATCAGAGTGGTCGTGGTTGCGCTTGCGAGGTATTTGGTGGGGTGATGTCATCTCCGAGGGTAGCTCTCCTGGCGATGTGCTTCCATTTCTGACGGTTAGAGGCGGTAAATTTTAGTTTGTGTTAATGTAATACTTAATCAATAATGATTATAAAGTTTCATCGATATCCATCCAGTAGTTTTTGCATTCGTTAGGTACGTTTCGTTCGATCCAATCATTCGGTTAAAACTGTTAACGACATCTACTGAGCTACGAGTAAGATAATTTAAAAGCAAGCTCCAAAGAGCAAGCTTGCAGACCTTTATGAATAAAATTAATCACCCAATACGCCTCTAGATGTCGCTGTAAATGGCACATTTTTTTTTGTTTTGAACTTAAACAAATAAATTACGTAGATTACATAAAAAATACAGATTTATGAAATTAATGAGATAGATATTACGCTATCATTTTTCAAAGAGTATTGAAATGACGAAAGAATTAGATTTAATATATTATCATGAAGCTAAAGATAAAAATGGAGGCCACACTTGGAACAACAACTTGAGTCAAATACCTACTTATCTCTATCTCGCTCTCTGTGGGCCGACCTCTCTTTTTAGTGTAGACTGTAGTATTGCTATCTTCTTATTTAAATCTCCTAGTAAATTCTTCGAAATAGCCAATTCACTAACCAAATCAGAAGTTATGCAAATAAATAAATAATGAAATATTTTAACTACGATTACCTAGTTAAATTAAAAATCACAAAATTAAAGATTTTACATAGAGTTTCATTGACTTTGAGCAAATTTATATTTTTTGTTTATTTAGAAAGAGAGAGTCTGCCCACAGAGAGCGAGATAGTGATACATAGGTTGTGCTTTAAGTGGGTATTCGGAGTGTGGCCACAGAATAATATTAAGTACTACGTACAGAAGTTTTACTTCGCGAAGGTATTTAAAAAAATGTATGCTCAATGTCATTAACAATAAGGTGTAATTTAGCCTGTCTCAAGAGTCAAGCACCATTTTGTTGACAAACGTCAGTGATCGGCACTGCGCCGAAGCTATAGGGCTGACTTCGGTAAAATGATGTGACGTGAGGTGCCAAACTGCGGAAAATGGCGGAGGAAATACATGATCTAGCATGAATTATCATGAATAATATTAACTACTTATTCACCTCTCAGTGTCTTTAGGCAACTTAAAAAAGTACATTCTGTGTTTTTATTATTATTTAGGCAGTTAAATACTGCACAGTATTTAGTACACCATTTTCTTTATTTTCTTCCATCATACACAAGAATACGCGTGCGTGAGTCAATGTTCGCTCGTATGTGAGGAGGCCTTGTCAAATAGTATCCTGTAGGTGGGCCATCGTGCGTGTTTTGTTTTCGATGTAAACTCGCGGAGATGAACAGGCCTGGTGTGGCCATGTGTTTGTATTATCTTTGTAAATCACTTGACATTTTGATGAATTGACATTGACAGCTATCAAACAGCTGAGTGTTTTGTTTATTCCGCAAGTGATAACCTCAAAACTTCTCGGGTTTCTTGGTTGAAATCTATTTACTTAATAATTCTGTCAGAATCTGAGTGATATTTTAATTATAATCTTAAGTAATTGTTTCGTGTGAGATGTGATCTTTTCCTTTGACTCTGAAATTAAGGTTTTAGCAAAAAACCGCGTGTTTATTAGAGCCAAGTGCAGTGTTTAGTGTTTACATTAATTTTAATAGGTTAATTATTAATAAACTGTCATTTTTACTTCGTGTTATAATAGTTCAAGTTTAAAAAAAATATTTAAGATACTTATAAAAATAGTTTTAGTAATAAAATTAAATCAACATTTAAAATTCTGGTTGATTTGGTATGATAAAGTTCTTAAAAAACCTTATAAATAGTTCTGTACTGAAAAAAGTTCAAATAAGTTTGAAAAGAGTTCCGATTATGTCAGGTGAAATGGCCAAATCAAAGGCAGATTTGAATTTGGAACCGAATCCGGCAAAGAAAATCAAACTGGAAAGTGCTGTGAATGATTCCATTGTTGGGACAAGGACGGTTGCAACCATGTGTGGGGCTTGGCGGCCTGAAGAACAAGATGGAGGACTGATTTTTGTTTTTAAAAAGCGAGAAGAGTGCCTTAGTCCGGACCCGCAGAAGGAGTGTGACTTTCCGGAGAACATTCAAGACTTCTGGGAGGCGAGTTTACTGGATGACGCAGATATTAAGGTAAGAATATTTACTTTTCTGTAATGTTAATATTTAAATGATGATAACATCGTGTAGTAAATTTTTTATGAACTTCTATACACAGATTCTGCTTGGTTTTATTAGAGTTAGCGCCATCTATAATTTGCTCTATGTATTAAATCAGAGTCTCAAGCACATTAGACCCCGTCTGTCCTCACGGATTCGAGTAAGTAAAGTAATTCTTTTGAATGTAATAATTAATAGCTTCTTACAGGCTACCGATATTAAATACGTATTTCATTTAGTTCATTTATAAAATTAACGTAGAAATATCACTTCTCATTTATTTTCGTATGTTGCGTAACGCCCTCTGTTCACCATATTCACCATACAGTTTGTATAGAAAACGTAATGACAAGGTTCGGCAGAACCTGTGTAGGTGTCGCTCGAGTGCTACTTGTTTTAAAAAGTAATTTAACGCGTAAACATTAATCTCAAGATTTTAAACGTGACATTTTTCAATTTATCAAAATAAGTGAGATAATACCCTTAATTTTTTTTACACTCTATCTTACCTAGATACCTTTGACTTAATACAATGATGGAAGATGAATAGAGTAGGTACCTTTATGTTTGTGTAGATAATTTAATTAAGATTTTATATTATAAGTACCTACTTACATAACTTATTTTACAAATCCTCTTGAGGCTTACGGAACTAAACGTGTCCGCTGAATAATAGCTATTAGATAATTTTTGATTTTATTGTCAGTCGTCAAATAGAAAATACACTCAAGTACCTATTGAATAGTACCTACGTCGAACCTTATTTAGAAATTACATAAATTGTGATTCAATTTATATTGCCTTTTTTTTGGAACCGAACCCAACATCATCGGGTTGCGAGAGTCTAACTAAAACTTTGCTGACAATCTTGGGGGAGGCCTTTGTCCAGCAGTGGACGTCATTAGGCTAAAACGAACGAAAGTCTTAGAGTAGGCGCACACCGTTGATTTTTAGTTGGCCGATAGTTGTGCCCGATTTTAAATTGTATGAAGAATCGGCCAAATCGAATCGGCGTAGTGTGCGCACTCCCATACATGCCCATACTGATCAACTGCCCGACTAAACTATCGGCCGACGAAAAATCAACGGTGTGCGCCTACTCTTATACCTACCTAAATATAACTGCTTCGATACCTTTTTCTCTATTGTATAGAACTCCATTGTGGCGTGATCCAAACACTGTTGACTTTCCAAAGCAAACATCTTAAGTAAATAATCGAGGCTGAAGATCGCGACAAAACAGGCAAGCTATTAATACTTTGACACTGATAGATATCCCCTCCGGTGACATCATGAATAATTAAAATTCCATAAGCTCAAGTTTGTTCAGCGAAAAAGCGAAATCGAGGGACAAATTGGATGTCCTTTGAGTTTACGAAATTCCCAATTTTGGTAATATTGTAATACTGGCAACAATGAAGTGAGCTTTGGAAGTCAAAAGGCTATAATTTAAGACTATACATACATACAGGGTGGAAACGATAAGTGATCTCACTCGATTATTTCTAAACTATACAAGATATCCAAAAACTGGTTACTGATCCTAAAAGTTCTTTACGAGCTCTATCCAACGGTACCAATAATAGGTTACCAAATAAACTGGAACTATCCGAAAATTCAATGTTTCCGGATTCCATACATTTAATAAAATCACATAATATTGAAAACTATACAAGATATCAAAAACTTGGTTACTGATCCTAAAAGTGCTTCAGGAGCTCTATCCAATGGTAACAATAATAGGTTACAAAATAAACTGGATAAATCCGAAAATTCAATGTTTCCAGCTTCCATACATTTAGTACCGCCACAGTCATGGCACTCACGTCTTGATAATATTATAGCAAGTACAGCCTAAAACCAATGTTTTTCATGAATAATTTTAAATAAGAATGCAATTTGGAGTTCAATTTAAGTGTTTATTATTAAATTAAAAAAATTAACACTTCCAATATTGTGTGGCTGGCATACATTTAGTATGGAGCCTGAAAACATTGAATTTTCAGATAGATCCAGTTAAATCTGTAACCTATTACTGATACCGTTTGAAAGAGCTCATGAAGCACTTTCAGGATCCATAACAAGTTTTTCGATATCTTGTATAGTTTAGAAATAATCGAGTGAGATCACTTATCGTTTCCACCCTGTATAGCTATAGTTTGTTTTTTATTAGTTTGGTTGAACGCGCTATCTCAGGAACTATTTGTACGATCCTAGATCTGTGCTATTGGTTCCGCTTATTTTTTTCTTTTGAGTGGTTATATTAGGTCTGCCACGCTAAATTAATAGGAGCGTATCATCCTGAGCATCAATAAAAATATTGCGAAAACAGAAAAAAAAATGAAAATTTTAAAGCGTTCGAAGCGGTAGGTAGGTAGGTACCTACCTACTTAATTGAATAACGCTCGTAAATAAAATGGACTGACACACACAATTTACGATAAGTTTCTTAGTATCTACTTAGTCTATCAGTATAATAATAGACATGATGTCTTATGAATTGAATTACAGTAGAGCGCCGACCGATTATCCGACCGCCGATTAACGGAATCGCCAATTATCCGAATCGGTCCTAAGCGTAATATAAAAAATTTAAACTTAATAATTTTTGATTTCTTTTGTTGTAACAAGTTGGAACTTGCTGGAGTCCAGATATATTTCAACTAAGCATTATTGTAGAACTGTAAATATCCCAACTAATCCCAACTAATATTATAAATGCGAAAGTAACTCTGTCTGTCTGTCTGTCTGTCTGTCTGTCTGTCTGTCTGTCTGTCTGTCTGTCTGTCTGTCTGTCTGTTACGCTTTCCCGCTTAAACCTCGCAACCGATTTTGATGAAATTTGGCATAGAGATAGTTTGAGTCCCGGGAAAGAACATAGGATAGTTTTTATCCCGGTTTTTGAAACAGGGACGCGCGCGATAAAGTTTTTCTGTGACAGACAAAATTCCACGCGGGCGAAGCCGCGGGCGGAAAGCTAGTAGTTAATAAAGTTCATTCTATGTGTGACAGTTCGTTTTTAACACGCATTTTCTTTATTACCTATGTCCGATTATCCGAATCGACCCCGGTCCCGATTAATTCGGATAATCGGCGTTCTACTATATTTGATAGAGGCAACATTTAGTTCCTGAACAAAATCTTTTCGCGATGCTAAAAAAACTTCCAAAAATGACATCATAGGTAGATAATAAAATTTTCGATGAATCATATCAAAAATATGCAACTTGATCATGACCCCAGCAAGATAACGAGATCCCTCAATTTGGGTTTTTTGAAAGATTTGTTGCTTATCAATAATGTTTGCTCGATTGAACAAAACATTGATAATAATAAAATGAAATGAGATGAATATTTTGTAAACAAATTACCAGATGTCTGTTTTTCAAAAAAAATTTTTTTAGTCCGTCATGTTTAATATTAAAAAATATTGGACACATATATTTTTATTTGTCAATCTAACAAATAATTACATAGTTATGGTGCGTTGAAGTTCCGCACGACGTCACAACGTGCGGCACTTTTATGCACGCATTGACCTCACGTCACGGGCCTCTTCTTATGAACTTTGGCGCGCTTTATCCCTTTAAATTTTCATTAGTTTGAAAAAGTGAAAAATACGTGTAGAGTATTTTTTTGATAAGTTAACTGACGGACTAATTAAAACTCTTGCTTTTTGACCCAGGAAACATCCCTACCCACCTACTTATTGTTTTTTTACTATTCAAGAACATTATTTTACTATGTAGTATTGGCTCTTTATATCAAAGTCAACATTTAGATTATAAACTAACAGTGGATTAGGTTACATTACATTGTAACCTAACTACGTCAGATTATAATCTGACGGAGTTCAAAATTTTCGCTAACATTTATTTATTTGCAAATGAAAACATTTTTTTTTCGATACTTGTAATTATTATGAATAGTTCTAATAAACATATTAATTTGATAATTTAGCCTGTCTGTCACAGCACAGTTTAGTCCAAGCTATGCTACAAAGAATGCGACACGTTTATAGAAATGAAATACCAACACCTTTATGTATAAGATCGTAAATTTATTCACCACCTAACGTCGTTTTCTTACAAAACGATCGTTAAAAAGAACAGGCGATGGAATATTGAATCGTAAAATGGATGTAAAATGCGATAATGTCCCGATTCACCCCGACAATGTTACAATGCAATGCAGTTCGGTGCAGCGAGGCAGAAGTCGGATGATCCAACTAACGAGTTCGGGTGACTTCGCGAATTCAATGCCAGATGGCGGGAAATAAAGCATGCTCTTGGTGGAAGAGAGAGCGAGAGCGATTTGGAAGTTTGGGCATTAAACCTGTTGGAAAGTTAGAAACTTTTTGGTTAAACGCAAGAATTTAATATTTGAATTTGGCACTCCGCTGTCAATGTAAGGCTTCCATGTTTCTGGATCAATCATTCGATTTCATGTAGTCTCTGTGTGCTGTATGCTCTGAAATAAATCCGTGGAAATCTTCGTGGTCTTTTCCTTCTTACGCTCCAACTCCAACAAAGCATAGGCGCAGACCACCGACTTTTAGTTGGCCGATAGTTGGGTCGGGCTGTTAATCAGTATGGAGATGTATGAAAGTGCGCACATTACACCGATTTGGTATCGGCCGATTCTTCGTACAAATTAAAATCGGGCCCAACTATCGGCCAACTAAAAATAGGTGGTCTGCGCTTAGGCTAGGGCGGCGATACGCATGCCAGCAACTGGTACACTTGCATATTAGTTCATTGAACGCTTGGCACGCGAGTAGATCGTGTGTACCGTGTTCCTACTGCTCAATGATAGAATCACGGAGAAAATAAATTGCAATCGTCCTTCCAATAATTTTATACCCGTAATACTACCAGTTGAACGAAGCAATAGGCCCACGGGCAATTCATGGATGGATGTCGCCCACGCTATACGCGCATGCTTGTGTTATCTCGTGTAGAATTTATGGTGAATAGTATTGTAAAGTTGATCAAAATCCATTTTGTAGGTTTTATACATATTCTCAATATTTCATGCAATGTATTATGTATCATACATGTTCAGTTTTTTGTTTTCGTAGATGGATATTCTTTCGATAACTTTCATTACCCTTCCTAATCAAACCGTTACATCTGCTTGTTCGCAGAAAAGAAAGTAAAACTATTTATTCGATGCAAGTACAAAACAAAATAACAACTAAAACTAGATAACATTACTTAGGTCTTTAGACGTAAAAATTTAAAACATTTGCAAAATCTCAACACAATAACTTGAAAATGTGGCACTGGTTAGTTTACTTGCTCATTCATTGTACGAGGGCTGCACTAAAAGTATCGGGAATGGAATATTTCCACTGCTCCTATCATATTAAAATCTTTTTAATTGCAAACTCCTTGATTTTATAAATCGAATACTATTTATTTAATTAAAAAAAGATTCTCGGTCTTATCACAAGGTCTTGTGAAACTTGTTCAGTCGTTGAGAAAATGGAATTGACTCGATAAAATTCAAGAGCGACGATTTATTATGACTTTCGGAGTGGTTTAACACAAAACCAGTGTGTTGACCGGATGATTTCTGCATTTGGTAATGAAGCCCCATCCAAAACCACAATTTATCGCTGGTTTGCTGAATTTCAACGTGGACGTGTCAAGCTCAGTGATGATCCCCGTCAAGGTCGTCCAAAAACTGCAGTCACCCAAGAAAACGTTGATGTTGTGCGTAAGCTGATTGAAGAAGATCGACATGTGACATACCGCGAAATTCAGGCAACCTTAGACATTGGCATGAGTCAAATACAAATAATCTTGCATAAACAATTAGGTGTAAAAAAGTTGTTTTCCCGATGGATACCGCATTCGCTCTGTGAAGAGCAAAAAGCGGCTCGCGTTACTTGGTGCGTCAGAACTCTCGGAAGATTACATGCAGGATCCTCAAATGCTGTATACAACTTCGTATCAGGTGACGAATCCTGGATATACGCGAACGAACCCGAAACAAAAAACCAGTCACGAGTTTGGGTGTTCGAAAATGAGTTAAAGCCAACAAAAATTGTTCGTTCACGGAGTGTTGCAAAAAATATGGTGGCCACGTTTGTCTCCAAAACCGGCCGTATTGCGACTATTCCTCTTGGGAGACAAAGAACGGTTAATGCAGAATGGTATGCTAGCATTTGTTTGCCACAGGTCGTTTCTGAACTTCGTAAAGAGAACTGCAACCGCCGCATCATCCTCCATCACGACAATGCGAGTTCTCACACCGCGCACAGAACAAAAGAGTTTTTAGAGCAAGAAAACATAGAATTATTAGAGCATCCACCATACAGCCCCGACCTAAGCCCTAATGATTTCTATACTTTCCTTAAAATAAAGCATACATTGCGTGGTCAGAGATTTTTATCATCTAAAGAAGCTGTGGACGCCTACAAAACGGCCATTTTGAAGACCCAAACTTCCGAATGGAATGGTTGCTTCAATAATTGGTTTCGTGTATGGAAAAATGTGTCAAATTTCGCGGAGAATTCTTTAAAAAGCAATAAATACATTTTTAAATAGTAATGTTGTTTCACTTCCTTGATTCCCGAAATTTTCAGTGCCGCCCTCGTACCTATGTTTTATGTCACATCTGTCTTATTTGCTTTTTTTTATTTTACCTCTTTTGTCTTTTGTGATGTCCATGGCAATAAATGTTTCTTTCTTTCTTTCTTTTCAAATCCCATGCTGCTCGCACACAGCCCTCAAGCCTTTTGCCGGCTCGAGCCAAGAGCCCTCAACGGTTACACTTCCACCTAAAGCCACTCGAATGCACCTTGCGAATTGCTCGCTTCCTTGAGACACGTTTCGAAACTAATAAGCAAGGTCTTCACTGACCTTTTTTAACACGACCAAAAAACTTGGAACAAAACGTTTCTTGTTGAAATTGAAATTAATTCAATTATAAAGGGTCCAAGACTCTAAAATGACATCGCCCAAGAATGTACATGAACGAGTAATTTTACGTATCTCATTCTAAATTGCCAAAGTAATGAACCCAAGATGGGCAGGCAAGACGACCCTTCTCATCATCATAAAGTACGCTTAATAACGTGGGCTCGCTTTCAGATTGCGAGTCATGAGGCCCAGGACATGGTCTTATCGGGAGCGAACCAATACATTACAATACAGTAATAAAATGCCGGAGTTTTTGTGACCTGGACTATCCCCACCTTTCGTTCCTACCACTGCAACTCCTGTGTAGCTAGGATCTACAGCTTGACCGCCAATAAAATCCAACCATTGAAGGTCAAGTTCGACCCGGGGGAAAGTTAAACTATCATTGGACTCGCAACGAAATTAAAAGAACATAAGGACGAGTTCGAAGTTAGGGTTCGACTTCCCTGCAGTGTAATAAAGCGACATGTTATTAACCATTTAAGTAAAAACGGAGCCTTCTTCACCTCTCTGCAATGTTCATCATTACTGTTTTATCACACATTTAAAACTGCCACGGCTCCAAAAGTCTCCGAGGATAAGGCGAAGAAAATAAAACAGCGCTCTCACAAAGTAATTTTAAAGAATTTACCAGAGTTTAGGCCGTGGAATGTTGATAATTTCCGCCGTCATTTTGTTTAAGGGAACTCTACTAAAGAATTCACCTTTGTCACAACATTTTCCTTTAAATAATATCGCTTGTTGCCCTAAGTGACATTCTTTAAGGCCTTTCACTAAATACGGGTCTATTTTGTATTCGGTTCTTACAAGTACATTTTTTATCTTTTTCATCGTGGCGAGATGGGGCTGCCATTACCACAAAATATAACAGAAGATAAACTTCATACTAAGCGCGCTCGAGCTACGCACTCATTGACACCGCTCACGTACGCGTTATCTGGACTGTCTCGGACGAATGCGAGCGCTATTCTAAGGGAGTCATGTCCCTGTCACCCCCACAGATACAGCTTTTGCGATAAATTTTATGTTTTGCTGACATCATTAGCTGCTGATAGCTGATATGATTAGCTGATAAGAGTTCTATTTAAAATATAATGTGTGCAATATAGTCGAAATTGGTACTTACGACATATTTTTCATTAGACCCTCTCTAGAAATTTCAGGCTGCGACCGCGCCTTGTATGAATTGGACCTCAAATGTCGATTCAAAATCTTGAATCTTGTTGTTTAACCAACTTAAAGTGTGGATGATAATGCTTTTCAATTATGAATGTTACCTAGATACCTACCTATCGCAAATATGATATATTTTATACTTACTTTACTTACTTATTTCAACCGGATCGAGCTAACTGCGTACACAGTAGATAAATCAAACAGTACGGAAGCTTCATACAAACGCTCGAAAGTAGACTCACGCACACAGACGCACGCTTTACACGAGCTCTAAGCGAACCTCGCAGTCCATCCGTCGCGAGTGTCGCGCGCGTTGTGTTTTTAATAATAATTTTATTGCACGCACTGTCCGCTGTATTTTTAAAAAACATGCCACGAGTGTATTGCGTAGTATACGGCTGCTTGAACTCGGCATCTTCAAAACCAGAACTTTCATTTTTTAAACTTCGTAATAATTCGGAATTGTAAAAATGATTAAATATTACTTTTTAAATAAAGTGCTTACATCTGATTTTGTAATAGTTCTTTTTAAATTACGTAATTACGCTTTTTAACAATTTATGTGTTCTATTTGATAAAGTACTAATTTGCTCCGCGCGCTTTTGTACTAAGTGATGAACTGTATTTAAAATGAGGCAATAGCTATGTGAAAGTAAGTATCCGGTATTTTATTTATGAGAATAGAATATCTTCTACCGGCCTCTAATAGTACTTAATCAATTTATTCGATTATGTATTCGATACTAAGTGATGAACTGTATTTAAAATGAGGCAATAGCTATGTGAAAGTAAGTATCCGGTATTTTATTTATGAGAATAGAATATCTTCTACCGGCCTCTAATAGTACTTAATCAATTTATTCGATTATGTATTCGATCATTATAGAACCTAATTAACGTTTTATTTTTTTGTTAACTACTTAGTCAATTAATTTATTCCATTAGGTATTTGATAATTAAAAAACCTAAATAAACGTTTTAATAAATAAGTAAGTCAGAACCTTATTAATTTTATAAAGATTAAGAGTGCCAACCCTAACACTCAGTTGAAGTGTAGGTATTTAACTCGCCGAAAGGGCTAAGTTTCCGTACTGCTTTAGCTCATATCTACTGTGCTGCGTACCTCGCTGGAATGCGACTCTCCCTCGCACTCACCCGCGTGACTCCCTGCATTCGCCCCGTCCATACCAGAACGTCGATGTGACGTTACGGCTGCCAGGTGTGCAGTAACTCGATCGGGTTGTATTAAGGCAGGGGAATCACCAATATCTATACAGATGTAGGTAAATCCCTCAATCGTGTCTGATAACATATTGATATCTAATCAAACCTTGATAATAGCATAGCTTAAGGAAGAACAACAACTTGAGATAACTTGTATAATTTTATGGTCAACGTCGATTTTTCTTACAACTTTTAGTTAAGGTCATAGGAGACTTATCAACTCTGAAATGGATCAACACCGTATCGCCTTCCGTGGCAGCTGTTCCCTTTCGCGCGATGTCATCGCTAGCCGAGGCATTTACGTTACGGCGCGAAAAAGTGTACGAGGTTTCATACAAAGAGTACTGACCGGCTCGAGTTGATACGGTTACGATCTGTTTTTGATATGCACCTTGACACGGCGAAAATTAATTTGAGTCTGCTACATAATGAGGTGTCTAAATCTTGTGCTTTAAATTTAATATCTTGCCTGAAGCAGTTTTGCTCAAGAAATTTTCATTTTGTCCGCTATTTTATGTTTAATTGCTGAGTAAAGCTAATAGTCCAGTCATTTGGTACGAAATATTGGCTTTACCTGGAATGTTTTCCGGAAGTAATGAAGAAATTATTCAAGGTGAGGGGGAAATAAGTTTTTCGGTCAAAACTCATATAGAAGTATACTTTGCGGCACTCCTACGCATAAACTATTGATTTCACAAAAAGGTTATGTAGACATCAAAAATAGGAAATTTTCTCTAGTTTAAGTTTATCTAAGCATGTTTTGTCATAAAATTAATCCGAAAGAAAATGTTTAAGAAAAACTGCTACTAGGCAGTATTTCTCCAATATGGCGGCGCGAGCGGCAACCATACGAGGTCGCAAAGTTGAAATTCGTAAAGAGCACATCGAAATCTATATAAATACCAATTTTCATTACTTTCGGAAAACTTTCCAGGTAAAACTACCAAATGACTGGACTATAAGGCCTGTTGAATTTATGCTTCGAGGGACTGTTTATTTTTGCTGTTACATTAATAAAATCGTTGGTCCTGACTGACTATTAAAACAAACATCTGCTAGACAAGGATTGCTTTGCCGTAGAACCGTATATCCTGGCTACAAAGGAGTTGCTACCTATTGTCTCAAATAAAACTCAATCTTGTTCATTAATATATTTATTATTTGAGTGAATGTTACTATTAGTTACGTTGAAATCCTTATTTTAATCTATATTAAATACAATATTTAAAATATGTCAAAGTGAAATTGTGAACCCCGTCAGTTTATAATATAAGGGTCATTCCATCGTTTCGGGTGTTACGTTCGTACACACATATTCAACAATTTCATGTATTTTGAAATAGTATTTTAATAATGTTAGTGCCTTAATCTGTCCGTTTTTAGTTGTTTTATCTAAATAATAAAGTTTGTACAGCTTAGAATGTAGGATAACGAAAATATGAGTCGAAAAGTGTGCGTTTCGGGCGTTACGAGATTTTGCCTCTATGTTCTGACTGTTGCTGCATTTACTCGAAATTTAGCGAATTTTCTTAAGGAATCATACCTAAAACTTACAGGACTTCTAAAGTATGACATTTACAAACCATGTAACATACAATCACTGTTAAATAAAACGTTTTACTATTTTTTTATAAATTTTTTCTTTGTTTCGGGTGTTACAATGGTTCTGTTTCGGGTGTTACGAGTACGAAAATTCAACGCGTTTTATCGATAAAATCGGTGTTTTATTAGTCTCTAGGTACTACAAAATAAGGAGTACAACAAATAAACACAAATAGAGCGAATTCTGGTTTGAAATTACGAAGCAGCTTTTTTTAAAAAATATACAAAGTTCAAGTTTAATTTTTCCTCAGAATATAGCTTTTTCTATTGTTTTTGGCTTGAAATAGCATTACTTTAATTTCTAATTACGATATTTATTGGAAATGTCAAACATCGACACTTTTTAGCAATACCTTAATTTTAGTGTTAAGTCGACATTTCAAAAAAGTCTTAAATTGAGAAATATGACTCCTTTTCCGATGCCAGCGCTAGTGGGAGGTCAAAGGACCCTCACAGTAATACTTTTTCACTTCTCCAAGCAATATACACACATTATCGACATATAAATAAAAATGTAATACCCGAAACGTTTCGGGTGTTACAGTTTTTAATCAAGAAAGAAACATACTAAATTAGTATCATGCTCAGATATTAGTTAGTATTTGAAATCATTACTACCATGACCTTACTTTTACCAAATATTGTTACCCTAATCCATGTGTAAGGTACAATAATAAAACAAATACCTGTTTTTCTGTTTCGGGTGTTACATCGCCGAAGTAACAAGAAAACACACTTAAAACTTGATGATTATCAATTTTTTTGGGACTATGACGCTATCTACCAATACTATGATAAATACCCTCGAATTATATAGTGGCAAAACGTTTCACAGATTGATAGTTTTTTTTAAATCTTATTACCAATAATTAGAGAAAAAATGATCATTCAGACAGTTGACTTAAGTATAGACTTTGAAGACTAATAACTTAAAAATAACTTGTTTCTTTCAGTTTTTTTTTGTTGCACATTATAATTTGGAATGTTTACTTTCAAAATTCATCAGATTTAATGCGAAAAAAACATATTTAGTTTTTCACCCTCGGTAACATTTGTCATGGAATGACCCATAACGCGTGAGATTGTAAATTAACAGTGGGTTAGGTTAGGTTAGGTTAGATGATAATCTGACGGAATTCATTATTTTATGGCGACATGTACAACAACTTAGCTATCGTAAGGTTTGCAGTGTGAAAATTTCAACAATTTTGTTAATGTAGACGTTTTTTCAGGTGTTTCTTTCATGTCCCTTAGCTCAGGCTTCTCTGTATTCGACTTATAGTCATAAGCGACTCTCCTAGTGACCAGTGTCATCATCTGTTCCAGATCCAAATCGTTGTAGTGTTCCATAAAAATGCTGCAAAGTTCTCTTATGTACCAAGATCCCCCTTCAACATATTTCCAAGCCATGTAATCTGTTAATAAAGAAAAAAGCTTTAACTAATTTGTTTTCAAACTCCTTTTCCACCAAATCTGTGTAAAGAAAAAGAGTACCTAATGCGTATATGCCATCTTAGCCATCGTAAGGTTTGCAATGCGAAAATTTCAATAACTTTGTTAATGTAGATGTTTTTTCAGGTGTCTCTTTCATGCCCGTTAGTTCAGGTGCTTTCAGTGTCTTCGACTTATGGTCGTAAGCGACTCTCCTAGTGACCAGTGTCATCATCTGGTCCAGATCCAAATGGTTGTAGTGATTCATAAAGATCTGGCAAAGTTCTCTTATGTACCAAGATCCCCCTTCAATGTATTTCCAAGCCCTATAATCTGTTAATAAAGAAAAAAACTTTGACTAATTTGTTTTCAAACTCTTTTTCCATCATATCTGTGTAAAGAAAAAAAGTGATGCAAAGATACAAACCAAACGCATGGATGGCTTAGGTCTGTTGTTATCCATAATCTATTATTAACTTATGTAAATAAGAAAAACGTCAATCCTTATTTATTCATTATTGTTACGGTATGGTGTGTTAAATAAAGCAGAAAACAAAAGAGACGTGGAAATAAATCTGAGGTGGAATTGTGTAAAGCAATCGTAATCATTTGACAGTTCATAACGTACGATTATTCTGTCAAACGCTTTGTTTAAATGACTTTATCGTACGTTATGAACTGTCAAGTGATTACGATTGCTTTACACAATTCCACCTCTGATTGGTTATTCAAAACATCTCTTATCTCTGCTTCTTTTTTTCCGCCTTAGTGGAAACCGGGCCTCAAGTTGTTGTGTCTGGTAGAAGCTATATTAGGTACAATTACCTTCTACTGTTGAACGCCCAATAAAAAAATCTACATGTCTGGGCACATGAAGCACCTTGCTGTTTGGTCCATCACAATGCGTCATTTTACCAGGGTCAACCTTCCATCCACGGCACGCCTGAAACCAGTTACAAATGTGTAACTTCGCCACCAGGAATGAACAATAAATCACACACTATAAGATTAGTGCAACATTTTCACCGTCCTTCTGCCGCAAAATCGTCCTGAGTAGGATGAAAAATTGTGTAAAGACGTTGATGGGATAAACTTTGGCTTAATAAATATCTACCTAGCAACTGAAAGCTGTTGCAGCAGAAAAGTTATCAAGTGGCGACCATGGACTAGAAAACGAGTGTAGCCAGACCTCCCATTCGGTGGACCGACGATCTGGTGATGGTCGCGGGAAGTACCAGGCTGAATGTAGGCAGCTCAGGACCGGTCGTTGTAAAAAACCGTGGAAGGCCTTTAACGTTTGGGACGACAAATATCGATCTATCATATTTGGGTATAGTCGTTTAAAAATACCTGAATAAAGAAGAGTTTCGGTTTATGGATCAGAGAAGAGTGCCCATTTTCGAGTAACCAAACCATTTCAGCCAAATAGTAGGTTCTGTCGTAAGCACAAAGTATTCCTCTCTGGAAACCGTGTGTCATGATTGCAACAGCCAGGCATGATGTCTTGCTGTGGTCTTCTTCAGCTTCTGAAATAATATTAGCGAGGTTATTTCCGGGATTAAAATTAATTATAATTTTAGACTTTACTCGCTTCTTTAAAAAGGCTCAAGGTCACCCAAAAGGCAATAGAGCGTGCTATGCTCAGAGTTTCCCTCCGTGACCGAATCAGAAATGAGATCACAAGAAAACCTAAGTGGCCGAATTGCCGAAATAGCTCGCAGAATTGCCTGAATCAAGTGGCAGTGGGCGGGGCGGGCACATGGCTCGTAGAGCTTGCCGCTGGGGCAGAAAAATTCTCGAGTGGCAACCACGGGCCGGAACACGTAGTGTGGCCAGACCCCCACTAGGTGGAGCGACGACTTGGTGAAGGTCGCGGGAAGTAGGTACCTGGATGTGGGCAGCAGTGGACGTCATTGGGCTGAAACGAACGACATTTGACCTTATTCCATTATTTGAATCCAGTTTAATTGTAAAGTTGGCGAAGGGTGATCTCAGATAAAAATAAAGAATACTTGAAGATGAAAAATAGTTATGATATGAAATGCGGAACTCACTAAAGTTGAGTTGCATTGCATGCATCATCTTACTTTAACTTTGACAAACGCCAAAAATCTGTCAAACTCCTTTTTTTTTGGGTTAGACTGTCCCGCTCACGTCAAACTCCATACAAAAAACACCAGTCATTGTCATAGTTACCATAGCTCATATTACTGTGTAGTTACGGTTAAAATAAGTTGGTGCAACTCGGTTTAAGATCATTACTAAACTTACTAGCTTTGATTGTCCTTTTAATCACGTCATACGTTTTATTTTCGTAATAAAAAGGTTTAAATCCAAAAAATGAGAATACTTTTTCCAGTCTGTCATAATCTGCTAAATGGTCAGTTCGCTCATCTGGAGGTTTCTTCCTGAAAATAGATCGGATTTTTTGTTTATAGTCCAGTAGAATTAGCTTTTAAATCGGAAATAATTCCTACAAAAGATTTATTGTTTTAATGGCTTCATTGGTTGCCCATTAAGACTCTCCTAAGTTTTCGACTTCGACGGAGTTGTGCTTAAGTGGTGGGGGCCCCCGAAAGGGGCATTTTTTCGGTTTTCCGGTTATACCGCGTAAAGGACTTACCCTATCAAAAAGTGGTCTTCATGACGGTTGAAGGGCACTTAATCCTGCATTGAATAAGACAAAATTCATATGTTTTGTACAAACCGTTCTCGTGGAGAGGGTCATTAATTATACGTATATTTTCTACTTTGCCGAACTTTAGCGCGAGAATGGTTTGTCCAAAACATATGAATTTGGTCTTATTCAATGCAGGATTAAGTGCCCTTTAACCGTCATAAAGACCACTTTTCGATAGGGTAAGTCCTTTACGCGGTATAACCGGAAAACCGAAAAAACGCCCCTTTCGGGGGCCCCCACCACTTAAGCACAACTCCGTCGAAGTCGAAAACTTAGGAGAGTCTTAATGGGCAACCAATGAAGCCATTAAAGCAAAAAAATCTTTTGTAGGAATTATTTCCGATTTAATCAATTTTTGTGTTTAATTCTACTGGCCTATTAGTGTTTATGTCATGTCATTCACATTTATCTTTTTGTCAGAAACAGCCACTTATATTTTTTCTTCTTTCTAAAATAAAATCTTTTTTCTTTAATATTATTATGAATGTGCAACCATTGCTTGGAAAAAAAGTATGATGTAGGATGTTGGAAGTATAGTAAATAGTATATTATGATTTCTAAAGTACACTCGCCGTTTTGATGATTGTAAAAATAGAACTTACCCATAAAAATCATTTTCTTCGTATTTACTATGGTTAAAGATTAAGATCTCCTTCTTTCCTGACATGTCGTAATACAAACCATCGGGATCGAACTTTATGCTGGAGTCTGGCAATGGCACCGAGCGACTGGCGCTATAATAAGAAATTTATATTATTACGATGAACCTACGGCATTGACATAGGTGATCGAATCAGATATGAGGAGAAAAGGGAAACAAAGTAACCGACATAGCCCGCAGAATTCATCAGGTGAGATACACAGGCCAAGAGCTTCCTCGTTATGGATAAAAAAATACTGATGTCCTTTGGGGCAGAGAAGTTCTCGAGCCCACACCACACGCGTCGCGTTACTGTTGCACAATTAGCAACTGGTTGCTAAAATCTGAATAATCATGCTGGCCATAATAACGAATCGATTGAAACCTCATCAAAGTGGGATGAATAATTTAGGCGCGACGGCGGAACATATTTTGTAAATACAAACATATAGAAATCACTATACTGCTAAAACCGTAACCATAACCCTTATGGTATGGTCGGGTAAAAAAGAAAATTATCAGATCCATGGCTGATTTACAAGTATGTAAAAAGCTTTTTGGTTACTTTACGAAATTAAGTAGATCATGATTTACTTACCTAGGAGGTAAATTACTTTTCTCCGGAAGTAAGTTCGTGGCAGATTTGAAAGGCCCCGCGTCACTCTGAGTTAAATCCATGGTCCGATCCAAAGTAGAAGAACTAATGGACACAATAATAATTATTATTATAGAGATACGGCGTTGGCGAACGACTTTATCAGACTGCTATGACCGACCACACTCCGTTATATTTATACAATGATGACAAATAAGTCGGTCTTATCGCTTCATGATTAAAGCCCTATTTACATGCATCGATTTTTGCAGTGCGGCTAGTCGTTTACCTAATCGCCTTGAATTCTCATAGGTACCCTATTTGTACAGACTTCTGAATCTCCCAAGCGAATAGATCCTCACGGGGCATGGCAACTTTAAACATAAACTTCACGAATTCAAACTAGTTCCGTCTCCTTTTTGCGAGTGTTCCACTGATGATGTCAGTCATGAGCAGTCTGCTCATCATATCTTGTGGGAGTGTGATCTTTGGAAACATGAACGTGATATAATGCTTAATTCAATACAACATACATCTGTTTCCGCAATTTATTACACCGATCTTGTCGCGACAAGGAAAATTTCCGTGATTTTAAGCGATTTTGTGACAAATATTATTGGCAGGTAGTTGCTAATTGCTCATATGATAGGCTTCCTTAATTGATATTTATTGTCCGCGGTGCATAATCTTTTCTTAAAGATTTTAAACCTTTGTTTGTCACCTGTCATCCGCTTTGCAATGGAGGGAAGTCGAACCTTAATTTCTAACTCCTCCTATGTTCTTCTGATTAATTTCGTTGCGGGTCCAATGACAGTTTAACTTTCCCCCGGGACAAACTTGACCTTCATTGGTTGGGTTTTTATGGCGGTCAAGCTGTAGATCCTGGCTATACAGGAGTTGCAGTGGTGGGATAGGACGTCCTCTGCCCCATCTAGGGGACATAGGACCATAAGTCAAGTAAGTCAAGTGGTGGGAACGAGAGGTGGGAATAGTTCCATAAGCGAATAGATGATTTCTATTTACGATTTTAATTAAGTAGGTAGGTACCTAATTGGTTAGGGGGTGGGTATTGGTGGATTTAATATTTGTCTGATCGATTTCATAAATGGTATAGAATCGTCAGAAGTCAGATGCCATCACGACACGACACAACACTCCTGTTTTAAGTTTACCATTCTAAGGCTGGGTTGCACCATCTTACTCTAACTTTGACAAACGTTAAAAATCTGTCAAACTCCATACAAAAAGCACCGGTTATCGTTATAGTTACGGTCAAATTTAGGTGGTGCAACTCACCCTAAGGCTGAGTTGCATCACCTTAACTTTAACCGATGTTTTGGTATGGAGTTGGACTTACTTTTGACGTTTGTTATAGTTAAAGTAAGATGATGCAATCCAGGGTAAATGTATGAAACCGATTCTATTCTGATGCGTAGTGACACAACACGTCAGGCAAATACATATAAATACGCCTGTAGCCCGTGATGTTAATATGCTCTGTGGTCTGTTGTCGACAGGCAAATTGACGATGTTACTTTATTTTGGCATTTGTGCTTTTAGTGACCAGCGCAGCTGTGGCCTACTTAGATCGCTGTGCAGCGAAATCGGCCCATGTAAACGCCGCTTTGCTTTTGACAAGGGCATCGTGTCTGTAGTTTTTGTATAGAATTCCCCTACATACATTCCGTTCTTATCAAACCAGTTTATTAATTAAAAATACAGCTCAAAACAGAAAAAAAGGGTTGTCCTTTAAAAGTTGCTAAAAGGATTTAGGCCCTAAATCTTACAGTACCTACAGTCCTACAATTTTATCAAAATTGACCAAGTTGATTAGTTAGCGAGTTAGATTAGTGTAAGCAGATTTATTTATTTACTAACCATCTTCTAAATTCTAATGTCAAAGTTCTTTTAACCTAATCATGATTCAAGTTGGTAATTATAGATTTTCTGCTTAGAGCAAAAAAATCATGAGAAAAAAATGTCCGGCATCAGAAGTAGTTTTTATGCTGCACTATTTTTCCTCATTTTAGGGATATAAGGTGTCTATCTTAGTCGGGCACTCCTGTCAGAGTGGTCGTGGTTGCGCTGACGAGGTACCCTGTGCAGTGTTCGATGTCGTCTCCAAGGGTATTCTTCTGGCGATGTGCTTCCATTTCTGACGGTTAGAGGTGTTAAGAAATAAATATGTGTCAATACTCAATACGTTTATTGCTTCCTTAATAGTACATTTAAGTGTTACATAGTTATATTTGGAGATCATTAAGGACCCTGTTGGGCGCTTCAAACTAAAAATTTATAAGAGAGGAGGCTTCTTTTTATCATAGATAGAAAATTATAGTTTAGGTACATCGCTAATGAATTTTATCGTCTAAATATTCTTTTATGGTGTAATAGCATTTCGTAGTTAATAGCTTTTTTAGTCCTGTTATGAATTTACTATTATTATTTTCTTTTAATAAATGATCGGGCAATTTGTTGTATATTTTTATGGCCATATTTAAGATAAATTTAGGCGGATGGTTGGTATTTTTAATTTATTTTTATTTCTCAAATTATGTTGTGGACATGATTCTTCGCGTTTGGTAAAAAACTCAAAGTGGGAGCGGACAAATTTACAAATATTTAAAATGTAGATACAAGGCAAAGGTAGAATTTTGTACTTTTGAAAATAAGGTTTACAACTGTCTTTTATT
Source organism: Ostrinia furnacalis (assembly GCF_004193835.3). Classification (NCBI taxonomy): domain Eukaryota; kingdom Metazoa; phylum Arthropoda; class Insecta; order Lepidoptera; family Crambidae; genus Ostrinia; species Ostrinia furnacalis. The sequence continues at coordinate 602,283 of NW_021130774.1, read as the reverse complement.
TTTTATTACCTTTACATTTCATTTATTTTTTATTACCTTTAGTTAGAAAAGTTATACATTTATGTACACAGAAGTCAGTTTCTCATAAGATTTAAAATTTGTAAATCAGAGCTCGCTGGCAGAGTAGCTGCAGCACAACAGAGTCTTGACGTAAAATAATTTTCGAAGTGGGGACGGTTATATTTCTAACACTGCAATGTCTGAGTAGGTCGTGTTTTTTATTGAAATAAGGAAGCACGCTATCGAATACTAATAATTTAGTCAGCGTAGATGTAGTCTTTGGTGGCCCTCTGAGAAGAGAATGCGGTGGTGATGAATTTTCGACTGGTCTGAACGCCATTTTGTTGGTGGTTCTCGTCAGCATCTGGCTGATGTCCATCTCGTGGTGGTGTGCTTGCAGAACGTCGCAGAAATCACGCACAAACCAAGATCGGCTATCAACTGACTCGGATATATTTTCTGAAAAAAATGTGAAGTTTATTAACGATGGAAATCATGGAAATTTCATGGCGACCATAGCCCAACGGAACTGGAAACGCTAATCATAAAGGTGGCGTTGGGCATGTTGAATTATGATATACATATACTAGCTTTCCGACCCCGGCTTCGCCCGCGTGGAATTTTTAGTTTATTTATTATATAACCTATGACACTCAGCAATAATGTGGCTTTCACCGTATTGGTGAAATAATTTTTGACATCGGTTCAGTAGATCCCGAGATTACCCCTTATAATTTAACAAATACAAACACACAAACTTTATAATATTAGTAATAACTAATAAATATTTTAAAAAAATTGCCAAGTGTAGGGTTCCGTAGTTGTCCGTCGTTACCACAAGCAATTACTTCATCTAAAGTCACTTTTCATATTTTCTTCTAAGGAATTTTTACTGGTCGCGGCCGCGACTTCGTATGCGTGGATCCCGTTTTACCCCCTTCATCTATCTTACGCGGTTTAGATTTTTTCATACAAATGTTTTTTCCCGCTTACTCCCGTTCCCGTGGGAATTTTGCAATATCCTGTTGTAACTAACATTTAAGTTTACTAAGGTACCTGATGCCAAATTTCAAGCGTCTAACTTAAGCGGTTTACATTTTTCATACAAAAGGATTTTCCCGCTAATTTCCATTCCCGTGGGAATTTCGGGAATTCCTCTACGGTACCTAAGCTACGTCCCTTCCAAATTTCAAGTGCCTACGTTTAGCCGTTTAGGCTGTGCGTTGATATGTCAGTCAGTCAGTTTCTCCTTTTATACAATGTGAGTCACGTTAAAGTGTACATACCTATATGACAATTTTTACTAGACCTATTTATATCGGCAAAAAAGAGGTCAATTTTTGTTTAGAATTTTTTAAATTTTTTAAAGATTTTTTTTTGTTTCAATTACTTATTGTAAAGAAAACGTAATAACTTTTAAACTAAGAGGTAGGGTAGACCGGGGACAATAGTACCATTTTTTGGAAATTGTTCAATATTGAGGAATCTAATGAAATGTAACTTATTCTGTTAGTATGCTGTAAAAACTAGACTCCTAAGCTACAAATTGAAGCATGCAGAGTTGAACTATTCTTTCGAATACTTAATGAAAAACGAGTTTGAACTGTACGATGTCTCATGTTACAATTGACCCCTACAACGGGTCAATTGTACCAATAATATATGAGGCTATAAAAGTCGTTATGTTTATCTAATCATCACCTTTATTGGTATTCTGTACTCTTAATCTCCTACAATCATCATTCTTTATTAATTGAGATCGAAAATATTTAGGAACAAGTATAAAAAATCAACACTAAAGTTTAAAAACAAAACAATAACTTTTCTTCCATAAAAACAAAAAAGCTAACTGTTTCTACATAATATGCCATTTATTTGGCTCGGATATTGCTCCTGAAACAACAATAAGCATAATAACAATGATAGAATAATCAAAACTTAAAAATCTATTTTTGTATGTGGGTACAATTGACCCCTGGTACAATTGACCCTGATTTATTTATACCTACTAATGCTTCGCCCTTTTAAAATGTTTTCATAAGCCTGTTCATAAAGGAATAGATCCGTTGATCCGTGATCCGTACTTTTGACTCTACGTCGAGGCATCTAAAACAAAACGTTCAAATACTTAGCTACTTACTGAATTAAGCTAAAATGTACATATTCAGAAGGGTTTTAGAAACCTATATTGAAATATTTTAAGTAGGCATTTAAGGTACAATCACCTTTTTATCGACATCTACCTACTTATTTAATAAAACCATTAACTATTTTTTCAGTAGG